>NC_091213.1:30278153-30322362 GCF_040958095.1 Procambarus clarkii | reverse complement strand
TCTTTTAAACCTGTTGCTTATCTCAGCTGTACTTCTCTGTCAACCACATTCTCTGTTGTTGCTTATCTCAGCTGTATTTCTCTGTCAACCACATTCTCTGTTGTTGCTTATCTCAGCTGTATTTCTCTGTCAACCACATTCTCTGTTGTTGCTTATCTCAGCTGTATTTCTCTGTCAACCACATTCTCTGTTGTTGCTTATCTCAGCTGTATTTCTCTGTCAACCACATTCTCTGTTGTTGCTTATCTCAGCTGTACTTCTCTGTCAACCACATTCTCTGTTAAAAGTTCCGTACTAGTATACTTATGGTTTTCCATTCGACTTAATACCTTGCTTAACTATTTTATCAACCCTATACTCGCATAGCCCCGCTCCTGTGATCTTGGTAGACACCATAGCCCCGCTCCTGTGATCTTGGTAGACACCATAGCCCCGCTCCTGTGATCTTGGTAGACACCCTAGCCCCGCTCCTGTGATCTTGGTAGAAACCATAGCCCCGCTCCTGTGATCTTGGTAGAAACCATAGCCCCGCTCCTGTGATCTTGGTAGAAACCATAGCCCCGCTCCTGTGATCTTGGTAGAAACCATAGCCCCGCTCCTGTGATCTTGGTAGAAACCATAGCCCCGCTCCTGTGATCTTGGTAGAAACCATAGCCCCGCTCCTGTGATCTTGGTAGAAACCATAGCCCCGCTCCTGTGATCTTGGTAGAAACCATAGCCCCGCTCCTGTGATCTTGGTAGAAACCATAGCCCCGCTCCTGTGATCTTGGTAGAAACCATAGCCCCGCTCCTGTGATCTTGGTAGAAACCATAGCCCCGCTCCTGTGATCTTGGTAGAAACCATAGCCCCGCTCCTGTGATCTTGGTAGAAACCATAGCCCCGCTCCTGTGACCTGTGATCTTGGTAGAAACCATAGCCCCGCTCCTGTGATCTTGGTAGAAACCATAGCCCCGCTCCTGTGATCTTGGTAGAAACCATAGCCCCGCTCCTGTGATCTTGGTAGAAACCATAGCCCCGCTCCTGTGATCTTGGTAGAAACCATAGCCCCGCTCCTGTGATCTTGGTAGTAACCATAGTCCCGCTCCTGTCATCTCGGTAGAAACCATAGCCCTGCTCAAGTGATCTTGGTAGACGCCATAGCCTCGCTCCTGTCATCTTGGTAGAAACCATAGCCCCGCTCCTGTGATTTTGGTAGTAGCCATAGCCCCGCTCCTGTCATCTTGGTAGTAACCATAGCCCTGCTCCTGTTATCTTGGCAGTAACCATAGCCATATCTTACACTCAGTTCTCCCGGGCAGGAGACGCCCAAGAACAACAAAGGACAAGACTTACTGTCACATACAGATAACATCCGCCGGCAACCTATGACGGGAGATAACACGTAGATCCTCCCAGTCTCATCCTGCAAAACATCGATGCCTCGTAATGCAACATATGCTACAAAATCGCAACTTCTTGTTAAAAAAAAATCAGCTAAATTCCAGGAACGACGGAAGATATTAAAAGTTGGTGGTGATCAGCAATGGTGCTCTGGATGTGACACTGAGGAGGCAGAAGGCTTTTACGAGTCTTGAGAAGCACAGGTGAGTACCCCCAGGGACTCACGTCCACCAAGAACAAACGCCGGCTCTGAAATCTTAGCAAAAACATTTCTAAGACACTCTGGAATAAGCGCCAATGCTCGCATTAAAACAAAAGGAAGGCAACACTGCATGAGCAATTAGATTAATTGCCAGCGAGGAAAAACGTGCGTTTAGAGAGGCGCGGGCAGCGCGGTCGCTCACACACCAGACCCCCCACGCGGGCGCTCACACACCAGACCCCCCACGCGGGCGCTCACACACCAGACCCCCCACGCGGGCGCTCTCACACCAGACCCCCCACGCGGGCGCTCACACACCAGACCCCCCACGCGGGCGCTCACACACCAGACCCCCCACGCGGGCGCTCACACACCAGACCCCCCACGCGGGCGCTCACACACCAGCCCCCCCCCACGCGGACGCTCACACACCAGCCCCCCCCCTCACGCGGGCGCTCACACACCAGCCCCCTCTCCCCCACGCGGGCGCTCACGAGCGCGCCCCATCGCGGGAAGAAAGACCAACGACCTCCAGGACCACACCACCACAGTGTTTACACTACGCTTCCTAGAGTTAGTAGCGGACAGGGCTGCCTACCACCAGAGTTAGTAGCGGACAGGGCTGCCTACCACCAGAGTTAGTAGCGGACAGGGCTGCCTACCACCAGAGTTAGTAGCGGACAGGGCTGCCTACCACCAGAGTTAGTAGCGGACAGGGCTGCCTACCACCAGAGTTAGTAGCGGACAGGGCTGCCTACCACCAGAGTTAGTAGCGGACAGGGCTGCCTACCACCAGAGTTAGTAGCGGACAGGGCTGCCTACCACCAGAGTTAGTAGCGGGCAGGGCTGCCTACCACCAGAGTTAGTAGCGGACAGGGCTGCCTACCACCAGAGTTAGTAGCGGACAGGGCTGCCTACCACCAGAGTTAGTAGCGGACAGGGCTGCCTACCACCAGAGTTAGTAGCGGACAGGGCTGCCTACCACCAGAGTTAGTAGCGGACAGGGCTGCCTACCACCGAGCTCTAGAGGTAAATTATGATGATCTAAACCCCGCCACATCGAACAGTTAACCCAGCACTTGGTGTGATGGCGTTGGTCTCTTCTCTCCAACACACTCTTCCCCCTATCTCTTTTTTTTCCTTCTCTTATCTCCCTCGCACTCTCTCCTACAAATTGACTCGGGAAGCTCGTTAACGCTTACCTGCCTGGCTGGTAAAACTCCCGGAAACAATAGTTCGCTTTGTGTGGGTTCGATATCCAGTACCGTAACGAGGGAAGGCCTTGAGTAAAGGTGTGATTCCCTATCATCAGCTCTTGGAATAAATGCCATCTCAGTTAAATTAAACAAAAATTGTATGTAAGGTAAAATATTTTACTTTTAAATATTTTAAAGGTTCAGCAAATGTTAAACTACAACTGTGCTACTACTGTACTCTCTGACTGTGCTACTACTGTACTCTCTGACTGTGCTACTACTGTACTCTCTGACTGTGCTACTACTGTACTCTCTGACTGTGCTACTACTGTACTCTCTGACTGAAAATAAACTGTGTAGCAGTTTTCATAGTAAATATGCACTAATGTCAATGATATACAATAAACAATGCCAATGCATTAAGTAAAAAATGGGTATTTTTTTCAAAATTGATCACAAAATATCAAACCGACGTAAAATACTTAATGCAAATAATACAAGATTAAAAATATTATTGTAAATGCTGTACAAGAATGTTAAATTTTAAGCAAGAATAACAATAATTATGATAAATCAGTTATTTGAGTTAGATGTAATATGCGACAAACTTAATCAAGCATTGTTATTATTGTAAAAATGAGAGGACAATAATAACTTGGTCTCCCTTATCATATTACGGTACAGGCCACTTGTAGTCCCATCCTCAAGGGGAGGAGATGGTCTCCTTATGGTGAGGCCAACTCTGGTACCTACAGTACTGCCTCTCTGGACAATACGCTGCCTCTCTGGACTATACACTGCCTCTCTTGACAATACGCTGCCTCTCTGGACAATACGCTGCCTCTCTGCACTATATGCTGCCTCTCTAGACAATACGCTGCCTCTCTGGACAATATGCTGCCTCTCTGGACTATATGCTGCCTCTCTTGACAATACGCTGCCTCTCTGGACAATACGCTGCCTCTCTGGACAATATGCTGCCTCTCTGGACAATATGCTGCCTCTCTGGACTATACCCTGCCTCTCTGGTCAATACGCTGCCTCTTTGGTCAATATGCTGCCTCTCTGGACCTTACCCTGCCTCTCTGGTCAATACGCTGCCTTTCTGGACAATACGCTGCCTCTCTGGTCAATACGCTGCCTCTTTGGTCAATATGCTGCCTCTCTGGACCTTACCCTGCCTCTCTGGTCAATACGCTGCCTCTCTGGACAATACGCTGCCTCTCTGGACAATACGCTGTCTCTCTGGTCAATACGCTGCCTCTCTGGTCAATACGCTGCCTTTCTGGTCAATACGCTGCCTCTCTGGACAATACGCTGCCTCTCTGGACAATACGCTGCCTCTCTGGACAATACGCTGCCTCTCTGGTCAATACACTGCCTCTCTGGTCTATACGCTGCCTCTCTGGACAATACGCTGCCTCTCTGGACAATACGCTGCCTCTCTGGTCAATACGCTGCCTCTCTGGACAATACGCTGCCTCTCTGGTCAATACGCTACCTTTCTGGTCAATACGCTGCCTCTCTGGACAATACGCTGCCTTTCTGGTCAATACGCTGCCTCTCTGGACAATACGCTGCCTCTCTGGTCAATACGCTGCCTCTCTGGACAATACGCTGCCTCTCTGGACAATACGCTGCCTCTCTGGACAATACGCTGCCTCTCTGGACAATACGCTGCCTCTCTGGACAATACGCTGCCTCTCTGGTCAATACGCTGCCTTTCTGGTCAATACGCTGCCTCTCTGGACAATACGCTGCCTTTCTGGTCAATACGCTGCCTCTCTGGACAATACGCTGCCTCTCTGGTCAATACGCTGCCTCTCTGGACAATACGCTGCCTCTCTGGACAATACGCTGCCTCTCTGGACAATACGCTGCCTCTCTGGACAATACGCTGCCTCTCTGGACAATACGCTGCCTCTCTGGTCAATACGCTGCCTCTCTGGACAATACGCTGCCTCTCTGGACAATACGCTGCCTCTCTGGACAATACGCTGCCTCTCTGGACAATACGCTGCCTCTCTGGACAATACGCTGCCTCTCTGGACAATACGCTGCCACCACAATGACACTCGACACTTCCTAATGTAAACAAACGCATTTTATAAACTGATCATCACGCTATGTGTCTCTCATGTAGCTCGCAAGAGAATGTGATCTAAATATTTACAATAACAAATATAATGGAACTATATTTTACATAAATTACATATAGGTCATAACACGCTCGTCACGTTACGACGAAGAGGTTAGTCAGACTCGGCTCTATCGCATCACCTCCCTCCGCACCTGGTGGCAGATTCACGAAGCAGTTACGCAAGTACTTACGAACGTGTACATCTTTTTTCGATCTTTGACGGCTTGGTTTACAATTATTAGACAGTTTATGAGCTCTGAATCACCAGGAGGCTGTTTATAACAATAACAACAGTTGATTGGGAAGTTTTCATACTTGTAAACTGTTTAATAAATGTAAACAAAGCCGCCGAAGTTTGAGAAAAGATGTACAGGTTCGTAAGTACTTGCTTAACAGCTTCGTGAGTCTGGTCCCTGGTGGCAGGCGGCTGCCTGGGGGAGCCAAGGACGCCATGACCAGACCTAAACGACTTGAATTCTAAATCCCCCGGAGGCTATGAAGCGATAACTCTTGTAAAAACTAATTTAATTTACAAGTCTCGCAAAAAAAGTTAAACTCTCTTGTGCAAATGTTTCCAGTTTAATCAGAAATGCTTCAGTAATTAAAGCTGCAGTATAGTTTCTCTATACCGTTGCTTGCTCGGCTAAACTTACAAGCACTCATTTGGTCAACATTCTGCTAAATTACCCTAGACACCCTATCAGGGCACTCGGCTCCTCTGACGTTATTTTTGTCTTTTAAGGAAAGTCATAACCTTTCCCGTTGGTTGAGCAGCTGGCTCTCGAGCGCTAGCAGCTGGCTCTCGAGCGCTAGCAGCTGGCTCTCGAGCGCTAGCAGCTGGCTCTCGAGTGTTAGCAGCTGGCTCTCGAGCGCTAGCAGCTGGCTCTCGAGCACTAGCAGCTGGTTCTTGAGCGTTAGCAGCTGGCTCTCGAGTACTAGCAGCTGGCTCTCGAGCACTAGCAGCTGGCTCTCGAGCGTTAGCAGCTGGCTCTCGAGCGCTAGCAGCTGGCTCTCGAGCGCTAGCAGCTGGCTCTCGAGTGTTAGCAGCTGGCTCTCGAGCGCTAGCAGCTGGATCTCGAGCGTTAGCAGCTGGCTCTCGAGCGCTAGCAGCTGACTCTCGAGCGCTAGCAGCTGGCTCTCGAGTGTTAGCAGCTGGCTCTCGAGCGCTAGCAGCTGACTCTCGAGCGCTAGCAGCTGGCTCTCGAGTGTTAGCAGCAGGCTCTCGAGCGCTAGCAGCTGGCTCTCGAGCGTTAGCAGCTGGCTCTCGAGCGTTAGCAGCTGGCTCTCGAGCGCTAGAAGCTGGCTCTCAAGTGTTAGCAGCTGGCTCTCGAGCGCTAGCAGCTGGATCTCGAGCGTTAGCAGCTGGCTGTCGAGCGCTAGCAGCTGACTCTCGAGCGCTAGCAGCTGGCTATCGAGCATTAGCAGCTGGCTCTCGAGCACTAGCAGCTGGTTCTTGAGCGTTAGCAGCTGGCTCTCGAGCGTTAGTAGCTGGCTCTCGAGCGCTAGCAACTGGCTCTCGAGCACTAGCAGCTGGTTCTTGAGCGTTAGCAGCTGGCTCTAGAGCGCTAGCAGCTGGATCTCGAGCGTTAACAGCTGGCTCTCGAGCGCTAGCAGCTGACTCTCGAGCGCTAGTAGCTGGCTCTCGAGTGTTAGCAGCTGGCTCTCGAGCGCTAGCAGCTGGATCTCGAGCGTTAGCAGCTGGCTCTCGAGCGCTAGCAGCTAACTCTCGAGCGCTAGCAGCTGGCTCTCGAGCACTAGCAGCTGGCTCTCGAGCACTAGCAGCTGGTTCTCGAGCGTTAGCAGCTGGCTCTCGAGCGTTAGTAGCTGGCTCTCGAGCGCTAGCAACTGGCTCTCGAGCACTAGCAGCTGGCTCTCGAGCACTAGCAGCTGGTTCTTGAGCGTTAGCAGCTGGCTCTCGAGCGCTAGCAGCTGGATCTCGAGCGTTAGCAGCTGGCTCTCGAGCGCTAGCAGCTGACTCTCGAGCGCTAGTAGCTGGCTCTCGAGTGTTAGCAGCTGGCTCTCGAGCGCTAGCAGCTGGATCTCGAGCGTTAGCAGCTGGCTCTCGAGCGCTAGCAGCTGACTCTCGAGCGCTAGCAGCTGGCTCTCGAGCGCTAGCAGCTGGCTCTGGAGCACTAGCAGCTGGCTCTCGAGCACTAGCAGCTGGCTCTCGAGCGTTAGCAGCTGGCTCTCGAGCGCTAGCAGCTGGCTCTCGAGCACTAGAAGCTTGCTCTCGAGCGCTAGCAGCTGGCTCTCGAGCACTAGAAGCTGGCTCTCGAGCGCTAGCAGCTGGCTCTCGAGCACTAGAAGCTGGCTCTCGAGTGCTAGTAGAGGCTTCACAATCTTAAGTGAGAGTCATCAGTCCGTCGTGAACTCCGGGGTGAAGTTAGTTAGTTATCTTGAGATGATTTCGGGGCTTTTTTAGTGTCCCCGCGGCCCGTCCTCGACCAGGCCTGCACCCCCCAGGAAGCAGCCCCTGATAGCTGACTAACACCCAGGTACCTATTTTACTGCTAGGTAACAGGGGCATAGGGTGAAAGAAACTCTGCCCATTGTTTCTCGCCGGCGCCCGGGATCGAACCCGGGACCACAAGTCCAGCGTGCTGTCCGCTCGGCCGACCGGCTCCCATCATGAAAGCTGTGGTTCCTTCACAACGTCTCTAGATGTGAAACGTCTTGCACCATCGCACATTGGACGAAGTGGAAGGTGCCGTGTCGGGAGCACAAGGCATCGATCCTCGGGAAGCACCTCCTTACCCGCTGATCGTCTGGTGCTTGGCCCCCTTAACAACATGCTCGAGAAAGCGTTGCAGACCACAATAGGGTGAAAGTGTACCAAGGTGACATCTATACTCACGGATAAGTCAACCTTTGTAATCGATGGCAATCATTATTTTATATGTTGACCAGACCACACACTAGTAGGTGAAGGGACGACGACGATTCGGTCCGTCCTAGACTTGAGAATGGTCCAGGATGGACCGAAACGTCGTCGTCTCTTCACCTTCTAGTGTGTGGTCTGGTCAACATACTTCAGCCACGTTATTGTGACTCATCGCCGGCATTATTTTATACGGTACCTCATATGTTTTCAAGTCTCGTCAGGCCAATATTAAGCTTTGTCTCAAAAACTGACGTTCGATGATATTTTTTTTGGATTTAAAACTTAAAACAGGTAACTCTAAGTCACAGACAATCTGAGATTAGTTTTGTTTGAATTGGAATATGTATTTCACACAAGGGCACGAGCCCGGACGAGTTTACCGGCAGTTATACTGTCCAGGACGAACCGAAATGTTAGTCATATTTAATTTGTATTATTAATGTTTACTAGAGTTATCCACTCTTATTTTCTTCAGTAATAATTCAATTAAAGCAAAACAACGCTGGGTTGGGTCGGGTTGACAAGGAGTACAATCACCTACTTCTTGGAAATTATATAAAATTTGAGAGTATGGAGGTTCAACTTTCTAGTTTCAACAATTTCAAATATTAACAAAACACGTAGAATCAATTCCATCTTTTCGTGTTGCGGTGTGTGACTTTTCTCTCCTTGTACAATACGTGTGGGCTTTTCATGGTCTATCTGTTTCCTAGAGGAACAACTTGAATTATTACGTATTTACTAAAATAAGTACATACAACATTAGTGGAATAACTTTTTCCATAGGTGCTCCACGTCTATTTTTGTTTCACTTTTAAAATATTTTTTTATCACTTTCCATGCCCAATTGTTATTGTTTAGTAAATTGAAGGGTAAATTAGCTTCGGAAAGGCAAACGAAGGATGTGTAGATTTATCAAAGATGTGTCTTACGATGGTATAAGCTTGTGACTGAAGGGAACTCTCACTACAAGTTTGTAATCAGGTACTAATCTGATTATATGCTCGCTCTTGTCTAATACAATATCTCGATGCTTGTGGGTTTGTACGACAAACGGCACAAACTTGCAATTTTGTCGTACAATCACTAGAAGCTCCTGACTGTGAACTGCAATCACTACAAGCTTATTATTGGGTAGTAAAGTCACCACAAGCTCCAGATTGTCAAGTACATACACTACAAGTTCTTGACTATACTATATTTGGAGAATACGAATGACACGATGTGTGGGAATACTGTAACATTCCACATGGCAGTGGTGGCAAAGCTGTTTAATTATAGCGATATGGTAATGGCCTTGTATCGAGTGGAAATTGATAGTTATCTTGCAGTCATCGCCAACTGGCAGTCTGCTTCATTAGTTCCTATAATTTAGTTTTCTTGTGTTGCTGGGAAGACTGTGAATAAGAGCTTGTTTGCCTCTGGACACTAAACAAAAAGTCACGTTGCTGTTAACACTATAAACAAATGGTTTTGTTGCAAGAAATCTGATACACAATTCGCTACATTGCTGGAAATTAACACAGAAATGTAGATCTTTGCTAAGAACACAATAAACAAGCTAATACTCGTCTAAGAACACAATAAACAAGCTAATACTCGTCTAAGAACACTATAAACAAGCTAATACTCGTCTAAGAACACTATAAACAAGCTAATACTCGTCTAAGAACACAATAAAAAAGCTAATACTCGTCTAAGAACACTATAAACAAGTGGTTTCGTTGACGCGAATTCTGTAAACATTTGCTTGTTGTGCTTTGAGCACTACAAGCAAGTGTTTGGACGGGTGGACTGAGGACGTAAGACCCGGCACTTTAAGGGATGAGGATGTTATATATTCTCTCAGAAGAACGAGTGTGTAGCTGGGAGGGAAGAACATGTTTTAAGTTGATAATAAATGAGATCACTTTCATTTATTGAAATAAAATATTTAAACTGAAAGAAAATACGTGACAATAAGAGTGGCCGATAAATCCTGCCAGAAGGACAAAATAGAGTATTTTGTAACAAAAACCACAGTTCTAGCTCTTTAAGAAAAGAAACCCTGTTGTGTTGAAAGGTCTACACTTTCTTGTCATACCTGATTCTCAAGCATATGAGTAAATGTAGGAGTCTTGAGTTAGGATAACAGACTCTGAATATTTATTTAAGGAATTAAATAAATAACTATAAAAAATTGATGTTTTTCTTTCAACTCTTATACTTATCCTTTTGACCATTCTAAACTAATCTATATCTGTTTCTGGGTAATTCTTTCCCAGGGGATGGGTGGTCAGGTGCCAGTGGTGGCCTCCACCCTCCCTTTGTGTCCTTTATCTTAGTCTGGTGTTGACAACGGCCTTGATCGGCCGAAACGTTCATCTCCCTTCCCATTTTTCTATGGATTTTCCGTCCCCCCCAACACACATATAAATAAATAAATATATATATATATATATATATATATATATATACGAACAAGCCTGAATGGTCCCCAGGACTCTATGCAACTGAAAACTCACACCTCAGAAGTGACTCGAACCCATACTGCCAGGAGCAACGCAACTGGTATGTACAGGACGCCTTAATCCGCTTGACCATCACGACCAGGCAAAAGGAAGTGATAGCCGAAGCTATTTGAACCACTTCCCCGCCGGCACTCGGATGGTAATCTTGGGCATAGCATTTTATCAAATCACCTCATTCTTTGGGGCACACGTGAGGAACACAAATACCTAACAAGCCTGTATGGTCCCCAGGACTATATGCAACTGAAAACTCACACCCCAGGAGTGACTCGAACCCACACTGCCAGGAGCAACACAACTGGTATGTACAGGACACCTTAATCTGCTTGACCACCACGACCGGAGAGAAGGAAGTGATAGCCGAAGCTATTTTAACCACTTCCCCGCCGGCACTCGGATGGTAATCTTGGGCATAGCATTTTATCAAATCACCTTATTCTTTAGGGCACACGTCAGGAACACAAATGCGAACAAGCCTGAATTGTCCCCAGGACTATATGCAACTGAAAAATCACACCTCAGAAGTGACTCAAACCCATTGTGACTCGTTTTCAGTTATATATATATATATATATATATATATATATATATATATATATATATATATATATATATATATATATATATGTCGTACCTAGTAGCCAGAACGCACTTCTCAGCCTACTATGCAAGGCCCGATTTGCCTAATAAGCCAAGTTTTCATGAATTAATTGTTTTTCGACTACCTAACCTACCTAACCTAACCTAACCTAACTTTTCCGGGTACCTAACCTAACCTAACCTTTAAAGATAGGTTAGGTTAGGTTAGGTAGGGTTGGTTTGGTTCGGTCATATATCTACGTTAATTTTAACTCCAATAAAAAAAAATTACCTCATACATAATGAAATGGGTAGCTTTATCATTTCATAAGAAAAAAATTAGAGAAAATATATTAATTCAGTAAAACTTGGCTTATTAGGCAAATCGGGCCTTTCATAGTAGGCTGAGAAGTGCGTTCTGGCTACTAGGTACGACATATATATATATATATATATATATATATATATATATATATATATATATATATATATATATATATATATATATATATATATATATATGTCGTACCTAGTAGCCAGAACGCACTTCTCAGCCTACTATGCAAGGCCCAATTTGCCTAATAAGCCAAGTTTTCATGAATTAATGTTTTTTCGACTACCTAACCTACCTAACCTAACCTAACCTAACTTTTTCGGCTACCTAACCTAACCTAAACTATAAAGATAGGTTAGGTTAGGTTAGGTAGGGTTGGTTAGGTTCAGTCATATATCTACGTTAATTTTAACTCCAATAAAAAAAAATTGACCTCATACATAATGATACGGGTAGCTTTATCATTTCATAAGAAAAAACTTAGAGAAATTATATTAATTCAGGAAAACTTGGCTTATTAGGCAAATCGGGCCTTGCATAGTAGACTGAGAAGTGCGTTCTGGCTACTAGGTACGACATATATATATATATATATATATATATATATATATATATATATATATATATATATATATATATATATATATATATATATATATATATATAACTGAAAACTCACCACTCCAGAAGTGACTCGAACCCATACTCCCAGGAGCAACACAACTGGTATGTACAAGACGCCTTAATCCACTTGACCATCACGACCGGACATAATGAGGTGATAGCCGAGGCTATTTGAACCACCCCACCGCTGCCACTCGGAAAGTAATCTTGGGCATAGCATTTTACCAAATCACCTCATTCTTTGGGGCATACGTGAGGAACACAAATGCGAACAAGCCTGAATGGTCCCCAGGACAATATGCAACTGAAAACTCACACCCCAGAAGTGACTCGAACCCATACTCCCAGGAGCAACGCAACTGGTATGTACAAGACGCCTTAATCCACTTGACCATCACGACCGGACATAATGAGGTGATAGCCGAGGCTATTTGAACCACCCCACCGCCGCCACTCGGATAGTAATCTTGGGCATAGCATTTTACCAAATCACCTCATTCTTTGGGTCATACGTGAGGAACACAAATGCGAACATGCCTAAATGGTCCCCAGGACAATATGCAACTGAAAACTCACACCCCAGAAGTGACTCGAACCCATACTCCCAGGAGCAACGAAACTGGTATGTACAAGACGCCTTAATCCACTTGACCATCACGACCGGACATAATGAGGTGATAGCCGAGGCTATTTGAACCACCCCACTGCCGGCACTCGGATAGTTATCTTGGGCATAGCATTTTACCAAATCACCTCATTCTTTGGGGCACGCGTGAGGAACACAAATGCGAACAAGCCTGAATGGTCCCCAGGACAATATGCAACTGAAAACTCACACCCCAGAAGTGACTCGAACCCATACTCCCAGGAGCAACGCAACTGGTATGTACAAGACGCCTTAATCCACTTGACCATCACGACCGGACATAATGAGGTGATAGCCGAGGCTATTTGAACCACCCCACCGCCGGCACTCGGATAGTAATCTTGGGCATAGCATTTTACCAAATCACCTCATTCTTTGGGGCACACGTGAGGAACACAAATGCGAACAAGCCTGAATGGTCCCCAGGACAATATGCAACTGAAAACTCACACCCCAGAAGTGACTCGAACCCATACTCCCAGGAGCAACGCAACTGGTATGTACAAGACGCCTTAATCCACTTGACCATCACGACCGGACATCATAATAGGTGATTTGGTAAAATGCTATGCCCAAGATTACTATCCGAGTGCCGGCGGTGGGGTGGTTCAAATAGCCTCGGCTATCACCTCATTATGTCCGGTCGTGATGGTCAAGTGGATTAAGGCGTTTTGTACATACCAGTTGCGTTGCTCCTGGGAGTATTGGTTCGAGTCACTTCTGGGGTGTGAGTTTTCAGTTGCATATTGTCCTGGGGACCATTCAGGCTTGTTCGCATATATATATATATATATATATATATATATATATATATATATATATATATATATATATATATATATATATATATATATATATATATATATATATATATATATATATATATATATATATATATATGTCGTACCTAGTAGCCAGAACGCACTTCTCAGCCAACTATGCAAGGCCCAATTTGCCTAATAAGCCAAGTTTTCATGAATTAATTGTTTTTCGACTACCTAACCTACCTAACCTAACCTATCTTTTTCGGCAACCTAACCTATCCTAACCTATAAAGATAGGTTAGGTTAGGTTAGGTAGGGTTGGTTAGGTTTGGTCATATATCTACGTTAATTTTAACTCCAATAAAAAAAATTGACCTCATACATAATGAAATGGGTAGCTTTATCATTTCATAAGAAAAAAATAAGAAAAAATATATTAATTCAGGAAAACTTGGCTTATTAGGCAAATCGGGCCTTGCATAGTAGGCCGAGAAGTGCATTCTGGCTACTAGGTACGACATATATATATATATATATATATATATATATATATATATATATATATATATATATATATATATATATATATATGTCGTACCTAGAAGCAAGAACGCACTTTTCAGCCTACTATGTAAGGCCCGATTTGCCTAATAAGCAAAGTTCTCACGAATTAATTGTTTTTCGACTACCTAACCTACCTAACTAAACCTAACCTAACTTTTTCGGCTACCTAACTTAACCTAACCTATAGAGATAGGTTAGGTTAGGTTAGGTAGGGTTCGTTAGGTTCGGTCATATATCTACGTTAATTTTAACTCCAATAAATAAAAATTGACCTAATACATAATGAAATGGGTAGCTTTATCATTTCATAAGAAAAAAATTTAAGAAAATATATTAATTCATGAAAACTTGGCTTATTAGGAAAATCGGGCCTTGCATAGTAGGCTGAGAAGTGCGTTCTGGCTACTAGGTACGACATGTATATATATATATATATATATATATATATATATATATATATATATATATATATATATATATATATATATATATATATATATATATATATATATATGTCGTACCTAGTAGCCAGAACTCACTTCTCAGCCTACTATGCAAGGCCCGATTTGCCTAATAAGCCAAGTTTTCATGAATTAATGTTTTTTCGTCTACCTAACCTACCTAACCTAACCTAACCTAGCTTTTTTTGGCTACCTAACCTAACCTTACCTATATATATAGGTTAGGTTAGGTTAGGTAGGTTAGGTTCGGTCAAATATCTACGTTAATTTTAACTCCAATAAAAAAAATTGACCTCATACATAGTGAAAAGGGTAGCTTTATCATTTCATAAGAAAAAAATTATAGTAAATAAATTAATTCAGGAAAACTTGGCTTATTAGGCAAATCGGGCCTTGAATAGTAGGCTGAGAAGTGAGTTCTGGCTACTAGGTACGACATATATATATATATATATATATATATATATATATATATATATATATATATATATATATATATATATATATATATATATATATTTATATAAATATATATATATATATATATATATATATATATATATATATATATATATATATATATATATATATATATATATATATATATATATATATATATATATATATATATATATATGCAATTGACGATCACAAAACACTGATCATTTTATGCGGAAAATCCACAGAGAAATATGAAATGAGGTGAACGTTTCGGCTCTGTTAAAGTCTTTGTCAACACCAGACTGACTAAGGAGAAGGGAGATGGGGGAGGATATATAGGCCGACACCTGACCAACCCATCCCTAGGGTTGGTCAGGTGTAATTAACCAAAAACAGGTATAGCTTAGCTTAGAATGGTCAAAGAGGATTAAGCGGTCAGAGAATAAGGATGAAAGATTAAAGAAAAACCTCATGAACACACAATATATGAATATACAATTATAATGAGACATTGTAAGCCTCTCTATCAGAGTTGTTTCTTAAACTGTTGTGCAATATTATAACTTAAAAATGGATCAAGTTTGTACATTCCAGTACTAACATTAAGAAGATTTGGACACTGACTGATTAGAGCAGACTCAATCAAATTACGTTCCACGAAATCCCCACAATTGGTAATGCTTTTTGCCATATTCCAGTTAATATTGTGATCGCATAAACTCGTATGTAGATACAATGCATTAGACGTTTGGGCAGTTCTAATACTATAAGCATGTTGTGACAACCGCAATTGTAAGGACTTTCCTGTTTGTCCAAGGTACACAGAATCACAATCATTGCAGGGAATCGAATACACACAACCTGCTGTATCAGGGGAGTTTTTTATTAAATTGGATTTGATCGTACTATTAGTGAACACCAAATTTATATTAAGTTTCTTAAAAATCAGAGACAATTTTTCAAGTCCACTCGCATAAGGTACCACCAATGATTAAAACCAAAAATTATTAACTCATTGGTGGTACCTTATGCGAGTGGACTTGAAAAATTGTCTCTGATTTTTAAGAAACTTAATATAAATTTGGTGTTCACTAATAGTACGATCAAATCCAATTTAATAAAAAAAACTCCCCTGATACAGCAGGTTGTGTGTATTCGATTCCCTGCAATGATTGTGATTCTGTGTACCTTGGACAAACAGGAAAGTCCTTACAATTGCGGTTGTCACAACATGCTTATAGTATTAGAACTGCCCAAACGTCTAATGCATTGTATCTACATACGAGTTTATGCGATCACAATATTAACTGGAATGGGGCAAAAAGCATTACCAATTGTGGGGATTTCGTGGAACGTAATTGGATTGAGTCTGCTCTAATCAGTCAGTGTCCAAATCTTCTTAATGTTAGTACTGGTATGTATAAACTTGATCCATTTTTAAGTTATAATATTGCACAACAGTTTAAGAAAAAACTCTGATAGAGAGGCTTACAATGTCTCATTATAATTGTATATTCATATATTGTGTGTTCATGAGGCTTTTCTTTAATCTTTCATCCTTATTCTCTGACCGCTTAATCCTCTTTAACCATTCTAAGCTAAGCTATACCTGTTTTTGGTTAATTACACCTGACCAACCCTAGGGATGGGTTGGTCAGGTGTCGGCCTATATATCCTCCCCCTTCTCCCTTCTCCTTAGTCAGTCTGGTGTTGACAAAGGCTTTAACAGAGCCGAAACGTTCACCTCATTTCATATTTCTCTGTGGATTTTCCGCATATATATATATATATATATATATATATATATATATATATTGTGACGATAATCTCCTTCAAGAGATTGAGCCTGCTCTTCCCTCCACAAACACGTCGTTGAAATTATATAAAACGACTATGGAAGACATGTCCAACAACAACAACAACACCAGCAAGGCCTGCCAGGGTGAGCAAAACGTATGCAGCCAGCCACCTGTTCGTACTCAAACCACCAAACTACATGTTGATCGCTACCGGCTCCGCTGATTGGTCGCCGGTCTGGCTGCACCTGCACTCGCCCCCCCATACTACTTGATGTCTGGGGTCGCACCAACCTCAGACTCAGAATGTTCAGTGCTCTCGTTGTCACCACTCCTCCCGGCTAGACGCTAGCGTGTACTGAGAGAAGTGGTGGCTTAAAGCCAATATTCCAACACCTCCCATTTACTTTGTATTGCACTTCTTGTTATTTTGCCTTAACGTAACTTTTCATTGTGTCATTTAATTATTCTTATTATTTTGATTGATTGATTTTATTATAAGAATTTGTTTGTGCATTTTATTCATGTTTTGATTTATTTAACGTAATTAAAATTTCATTGTTAAAGTTTACTTGTGTTTTGTGTGTCTTCTCCTTACCTTACCACAGACGAAGTTCCAGTTTTTTCTATTTTTTTTTATAACTATGTGACGAGGCCATACCCCTAGCCTTAAACAGCCGAACACCAACGCGTTACCGTCACAAGTTATATGGGGGCCTGTCCTAGGAGCTTCACTCAGGTACTGGTGCCAAGTGGTAATTTATGGTAAGCGTATTTAACTTTGTTAACGTAGCTTTACTATTTTTCATTCAATTTAATTTTTTATAAGGTGCGGTGTATTGTGCATTACGAGAGTAACATATAGTGAAGGTGAGACAACTTTGGATTACGTGGTGACTGTAGGCCGCAGTCATACTCTTAATTGGTCATCTCTCCCTCCTTGTTATTACTCGTATTTACCATCTATGTCCCTTGAATATTTCTCATTCTGACAGATCATCATATTGGTACCCTGGTACTGTGGTCTGCCCCGGGTCAAGAGTACCCAATCTTCTGCAATCTGACTGTAGGAGAACAAAGAGGGCCATAGTTCCTCTAGCTCGAACTTTAGTTGCTGAATTGGGACCTCAGCAGCAGTTCTCGTCACCAGTTGACACCTCGCACCCCTACACGTCAGTCAGAGATGATGATACATACAACGGTAGGGAATTAGCTTATTTTTTCAGAGCACAAAAGTTCGCTAATTCTGTAAGTATCATATTAAATTCAGTGGGAAAAACTTGCTTTATGTCCTATAGAGACTTGGCAAGGTATGCCTACATCCTTGGACTACCAATTTTACTTTTGAAGCATTTAACTGTTTCATTTGTTTTCGAAACTGTTTCATTTGTTAGTAGGATTTTCTTGCCCTTATTCTCTTACATGAGTACCGGGTACAAGATTTCCTGCGCCCTTGATTTAATTTAATCATTTAATATCTTTCACTTAACGTTAATTGTTAAAGATCACACAGGATAGGTACCAGTTGCCACGTTGTCCTGTTTCTGACATTTCACTATTGAATATTCGTGTACCTTTATTTGCTAATTTCACCATGTTTCGTCTCCAAACTTTCCGTGCAAATCCAGCAGGTGAAATAGGGACTTTAAGTCGTGCCAAGAGGACTGAATTACAAACTCTTGCACATGAGTATCAACTAGAAGTTCCCTACCAAGCCAACAAAAATGACCTACACAACCTGTTGCTGGATTACTATTTAGAGCAAGGTAAGATAGACTCTGAAACTCATGAAACTTACTATATTGCAGAGAAAACTGACTTGGCAACGATGGAACTTAAACTAGAGCTGGCCAAGATTGAACGTGAGCAGCAAAGAGAAGCAGCTGCCATACGAAGAGACGAACAAGAACGCGAAGCTGCTTTGAGGAGAGAAGAACACGAACGTGGACTCGCCCTCCACGAACGTGAGGTCGCCTTGCTCCATGAACGTGAGAGAGTACAGCTTGAAACAAAACAACGCGAGTTGGAAATACAACGCGAACATGACAAGCAACAAGCAACTCTGGCTCTAGAGTGTCGTCAACGTGAAATCGCCTTGGAAACTTCCCACTTCACTCAACGCCAGCAAGCTACTGCCAATCTTCCCGTCAGTTTTAATATATCACATGCAAGTAAGTTAATGCCATCCTTTGTAGAAGCAGAAGTTGATGTGTTTTTCACCACCTTTGAAACCCTTGCTAATCAACTCAGTTGGCCTGTCGACCAATGGGCCACACTTCTCAGAGTCCATCTTACAGGTAGAGCTGCAGTCACACTCAGTACTTTGGCGTCTGAGAATGACTACTACACTCTGAAACAAGCAGTGTTGGACGCCTACCTACTTTCCACTGAAAGTTATAGAAGGAAATTCCGTGACCACCTGAAGGCAAGTACCACTACCTTCCTCGAGTTTGCTAACACGAAACGGAGGTATTTCATGAAATGGCTGGAAGCAGCACATGTCTCTACTTTTACAGAACTCGTCAACCTGATGCTTGTTGAAGAATTCTTGAGACGTGTGCCGCCTCCTGTCCGCCTCTACTTAGCAGATAAAGAAGAAACCGACTACCTGAAGTGTGCTAAGTCGGCTGACACTTACAGCCTCATCCACCGGCTGACACCTGAACCATCCTCCAGTAAGAAGTCGTGGTACAGTTACGAGAAGGTGAGCCCCGATCAAGCTGGTTCACAACTGTACTGCAAGTATTGTAGACTCTATGGACATACCATAGACAAGTGTGGTAAGTCTCAATACAAGGGAACCACTGACCAACAACGACCCAAACCAACTCCTCCTAAGTCCGGTAAGCCTGTGATGAATGTTGGTGTTGATGTTAATGATCTTTCTCTTTTCAGTAACCACCTGTATACTGGAACTGTCTCTGCCAACGGTTCAAATCCGGAGGGACGTTTCAAATTGAAGATCTTGAGGGACACAGCGGCTCTACAATCGATCATCTTGAAGTCGGCTGTGCCCAACATAGTCTACACCGGGGAAACAGTCTTCATCACTGACCTCACTGCTACCACTCCATACCCTCTCGCCAGAGTCCACCTGGATTGTCCCTACGTGAACGGGGAAGTCCAAGTCGCCGTCAGGGAAAAGCCCTTTCCCATGCCTGGAGTGCAACTTCTCCTAGGCAACGACTTGGCAGAAGACCTGCAACCGACCAACCTGATCGTCATGGACAAACCCCAGGTGTGTAACTCTGTGCCAATAAACCCTATTCTTGAGTATGTTCCAGCAGAGGTTCAAGAGAGTGATGAAGTTTCTCCTCCGGTTCTCGTGACCACCCGTGCACAAGCCGCACGTCCACAGCCAGCTGACTCTACTGCTACCGCTGTCCCTCAAGACCCTCAGAAACTCCCCCCGCATCTGACCAAGTTGGAGTTCCGTAAGTTGCAGAGGGAAGATCTTACTTTAACACCATTGTTTTTCCAGGCTGAGACTCAACCCGACAGT
Source organism: Procambarus clarkii (assembly GCF_040958095.1). Lineage (NCBI taxonomy): Eukaryota > Metazoa > Arthropoda > Malacostraca > Decapoda > Cambaridae > Procambarus > Procambarus clarkii. Next base: position 30,302,341 of record NC_091213.1, on the reverse strand, counting down.
ATTCCTGGGTTCTTCCTAGAGAACGACTTGCTCTACCGCAGATATAGACCCAGTAAACTGAAGGAGGAGGACGATTGGGCCAACATCGAACAACTTGTGATTCCCACCAGCCTGCGGCCCACTATTCTACACCTGGCCCACGGAGCATTCTCCCACTACGGCTTCAACAAGACTTACCATGGGATTCGTCAAGACTACTACTGGCCAGGTATGGTAAATAACGTCAAACAGTACGTAAAACAGTGTCATACATGTCAGATGGCAGGCAAACCGAACGTCTCCATTCCCAGAGCACCACTGATTCCCATACAGGTGCCTGCGGAACCTTTCCACAGACTCATAATAGACTGTGTTGGTCCTTTACCTCGGACCAGTTCAGGTAACGCCTACATCCTAACCATCCTGTGTCCTACCACCAGATTTCCCATAGCAGTTCCAGTGAAGAACATCACGGCTGCTACGGTTATCAAACATCTATTGAAGATCTTCACTCAATACGGATTTCCCAGGGAGATTCAAAGTGACTGTGGCACCAACTTCACCAGTGATCTCTTCAAAAGGACACTGGAGGAGTTCAACATCAAACAGGTATTGTCCAGCCCCTATCATCCTGCTTCACAGGGTTCTCTTGAACGTAGTCATCAGACCATCAAAGCACTCTTGAAAAAGTTTTGTAGTGAAACCTCAAAGGATTGGGATAAGCAGATTGACCTAATAATGTGTATTTTCAGAAGTCTCCCCAATGAGTCCCTAGGAGTATCTCCTTATGAGATGCTCTACGGCCGTAAGTGCCGTACTCCCCTTAAGGCTTTCAAAGACTCTCTCAGAGATGCCACCTTCAGTGAGCATCAGAATGTGCCCCAGTTTCTTCAAAACCTTCAACACATTCTAGAGAGAGTCCACCGCTTTGCCCATGATAATCTATTGAAAGCCCAGGTGAGAATGAAGACTCATTACGACCAGACCAGCAAAGTAAGAAAATTCAAGCCGGAAGACTTCGTCCTTGCCTATTTTCCTATCCCAGGTTCACCTTTACAAAACAGATTTTCAGGACCCTACTGCGTCAAAGAGTGCAGAAGCAACAACACTTACGTCATAGAGACTCCAGATAGGCGGCGGAAGACCCAGCTGTGCCACGTCAACCTCTTGAAGCAATATAATGGTACTCCTCCCACTGTCTTGACTAACTATTCCACATTCACAGAACCCTACATCCACAGTGAGACCTTCCCAGCTTCTCCTCCCGAAAGCACTGACAAGGAGTCAGCGCTTTCTAATTCCGAAATCCTTAATGATCTTCCCAAATACTTTCAGGATAATCATAGTGCACCTCTCGTCAAGATCTTCAGAGAACATCAAGAGTTGTTCAGAGATGATCCCCAAGAGTGTAATGTTACCCAGCACGACATCCAACTGCTCCCCGACACTCGGCCGATTCGTCAACCCTTCTACCGAATCAGCCCGAGCAAGAAGGAAGTCATGCGTGCTGAGGTGCAATACCTCTTGGATCATGGACTGGCTACACCTTGTGAGTCCCCCTGGGCCTCACCCTGTATCTTGGTGCCCAAACCCCAAGGTAAGGTGCGGTTGTGCACTGACTATCGTAAACTGAACTCTGTCACTGTCAAGGATGCTTACCCCTTGCCAAGGATAGATGACATCCTTGATGCCATTGGTAGTGCCCAGTACTTGTCCCAAGTGGACTTGCTTAAGGGGTACTATCAAGTGTGTCTAACGGAGCGCGCTAAAGAGATATCTGCCTTCATCACTCCTTTTGGACTTTTCAGATATGAACGCCTTCCTTTCGGACTATGTAATGCCCCGGCCACCTTTCAAAGAGCTGTCAACCGTGTCATCCAGGGCTTGGATAACACATACGCCTACCTGGACGATATCGTCGTAGCCTCCAACTCCTGGAGTGAACATCTGCTCCAGCTGCGACGTCTGTTCTCAAAGCTCATGACAGCCGGCCTCACCATCAACCTGGGCAAGTCCACTTTCGCGAAAGGTAAAGTGCGTTATCTGGGTCATGTTATTGGGAGTGGCAGCATAGCTCCGTTAGACTCACACACTCAAGCCATCCAACAGTATCCACAGCCTACCACCAGGAAGCAGCTCCTGCGCTTCCTTGGTCTTGCCTCTTACTACCGTAGGTTTGTGAGGAATTTCAGTACAGTCGCCACACCTCTAATTCTATTAACCAGTCCCAAGCAACGGTATAATTGGACCATACAGCAAACCGTTGCTTTTGAACAACTCAAATTCCTCCTCTGTTCTAACCCCATTCTCGCCTCTCCAGATATCACCAAGCCTTTCGTCCTTCATGTCGACGCCAGTGGTACCGGCGTTGGTGGTGTCCTGATGCAACAACGAGGCGAGGAGGTTCTACCTGTCAGCTACTACAGCTACAAACTGAAACCACACCAGAGGAACTACAGCACTATTGAAAAGGAGCTACTATCCATCGTCCTGAACCTCCAACACTTCGCTCCGTACCTACAAGGCGCCAGGTCTACCACCATCTTCTCAGACCACAACCCTCTCCGCTTCCTACATCAAGCCCAATTCACCAACCAGCGTCTTCTACGATGGGCTCTGTATTTACAAGACTTCAACCTGGAGATCCGCTATATCAAGGGTTCTGACAACACCATAGCCGATGCCCTCTCCAGAGTTTATGAAGTAGAAGCGACTCCATCCATTACTCCACCACATAACGACGTACTTCTTCCAGAACCGCAGGCTTCGGGGGAGAGTTGTGACGATAATCTCCTTCAAGAGATTGAGCCTGCTCTTCCCTCCACAAACACGTCGTTGAAATTATATAAAACGACTATGGAAGACATGTCCAACAACAACAACAACACCAGCAAGGCCTGCCAGGGTGAGCAAAACGTATGCAGCCAGCCACCTGTTCGTACTCAAACCACCAAACTACATGTTGATCGCTACCGGCTCCGCTGATTGGTCGCCGGTCTGGCTGCACCTGCACTCGCCCCCCCATACTACTTGATGTCTGGGGTCGCACCAACCTCAGACTCAGAATGTTCAGTGCTCTCGTTGTCACCACTCCTCCCGGCTAGACGCTAGCGTGTACTGAGAGAAGTGGTGGCTTAAAGCCAATATTCCAACACCTCCCATTTACTTTGTATTGCACTTCTTGTTATTTTGCCTTAACGTAACTTTTCATTGTGTCATTTAATTATTCTTATTATTTTGATTGATTGATTTTATTATACGAATTTGTTTGTGCATTTTATTCATGTTTTGATTTAATTAACGTAATTAAAATTTCATTGTTAAAGTTTACTTGTGTTTTGTGTGTCTTCTCCTTACCTTACCACAGACGAAGTTCCAGTTTTTTCTATTTTTTTTTATAACTATGTGACGAGGCCATACCCCTAGCCTTAAACAGCCGAACACCAACGCGTTACCGTCACAAGTTATATATATATATATATATATATATATATATATATATATATATATATATATATATATATATATATGTCGTACCTAGTAGCCAGAACGAACTTCTCAGCCTACTATGCAAGGCCCGATTTGCCTAATTAGCCAAGTTTTCATGAATTAATTGTTTTTCGACTACCTAACCTAACTTAACTTTTTCGGCTACCTAACCTAACCTAACCTAACTTTTTCGGCTACCTAACCTAACCTATAAAGATAGGTTAGGTTTTGTTACGTAGGGTTGGTTAGGTTCGGTCATATATCTACGTTAATTTTAACTCCAATAAAAAAAAAATGACCTCATACATAATGAAATGGGTAGCTTTATCATTTCATAAGAAAAGAAATATTGAAAATATATTAATTCAGGAAAACTTGGCTTATTAGGGAAATCGGGCCTTGCATAGCAGGCCGAGTGCGACGTTCTGGTTACAAGGTACAACATATATATATATATATATATATATATATATATATATATATATATATATATATATACATATATATATATATATATATATATATATATATATATATATATAGTCGTACCTAGTAGCCAGAACGCACTTCTCAGCCTACTATGCAAGGCCCGATTTGCCTAATAAGCCAAGTTTTCCTGAATTAATATATTTTCTCAATTTTTTTTCTTATGAAATGATAAAGCTACTCATTTCATTATGTAAGATGTCATTTTTTTATTTGAGGTAAAATTAACGTAGATATATGACCGAACCTAACCAACCCTACCTAACCTAACCTAACCTATCTCTATAGGTTAGGTTAGGTTAGGTAGCCGAAAAAGTTAGGTTAGGTTAGGTAGGTTAGGTAGTCGAAAAACAATTAATTCATGAAAACTTGGCTTATTAGGCAAATCGGGCCTTGCATAGTAGGCTGAGAAGTGCGTTCTGGCTACTAGGTACGACATATATATATATATATATATATATATATATATATATATATATATATATATATATATATATATATATATATATACATATATGTTTCATTGAATATGACCGCATATTCTGTATTTATTATTTTCTGGTTTAGGGCTTCTATCCCTCTAACTATTTTCTTAGCATCAGGGCTTAATTGAAATAGGAGTTCTCCAAAACTCATTTTCGTACTTTTAAGGTGAAGAAAAGAAGTGATTTACTATAGAGTGTATTACACTTATTTCTTTAATTTGCACGACGTTTCGAACCTCCATGGTTCATTCTCAAGTGAACAGATCTTACAATACTAGTTGATTTTATACCCGCATTAGGTCAGGTGATAATACAATGAAGGTGAAAACACGGGGGGATACATAAGGGATAAACATAGGGGCTGCAGAAGGTTTATTGGCCCATACGAGGCATCTCCTATCTAAACACAAAGATTAATCCAGTGTAATTGGCCTGTTATGTTGGACATTGTCTTCTGTGTTGGCATCGATATGTTCTTGTCTTGTCCTTACTCTCATGGTGGGTAGAGTAAATAGTTCTGTGATTTGGGTGTTCATGGTAGGTCGCTCTATTCTTATGTGAATTGCCTCAAGAATTTGTAATCTTCTTGAATCTTGGGTTTTGTCTATTATGCAAGTATTCTTGTTCAACATTTCTCTTGTTAGAGTAATGTCATGGGCTTGTCTCATGTGATTCCTAGGGGCACCAGATTGAAGATGGCATGTCAAACGCCTCGTCAGCTTGGTCGACGTCATACCTATGTACTTACATTGAAGGTTACATCCTTCGTGGGGGCAAGTGTACATGTATACAACTCTTGACTGCTGTAGAGGGTTCTCCGTCGGCTTCGGGCTGTTTTTGATAAGGAGTTCGGAAGTCTTCTTGGTTTTGTAGAATATTATCAGGTTTATGTTTTGGTTAGGAGTAGTGCTTTTTACTCCTTTACGGATTATTTCTTTCATTATTCTTTCCTCTTTTATATGTTCACTGTGCATGGTTGATTTGTAATATAATTTTATTGGGGGTGTTGTGGTTTCTGTTCTAGGTTCTGAATTATACCAACGGTCCAAGTGTCTTCTTATAGCAGCGTTTATTTCCGCGTTGCTATATCCGTTGTTCACCAATTCCTGAGTTACTCTTTCAAACTCTCTACTCACGTTGCTCCATTCAGAGCAGTGGGTAAGCGCTCGACGAATATAAGCATTGAGAACACTGGCTTTGTATCTTTGGGGGCACTCACTTCTACTGTTCAGGCATAATCCTATGTTGGTGGGCTTGGTATATACGTTGGTGCTTAAAGAGGTTCCTGTTTTTGTTATTAGTACATCCAAGAATGGCAGACTGTTATTTTCACTATTTTCATGTGTAAATCGGAGTACTGACTCTCTCTCTAGGTGTCTTTTTAGGTCAATTAGTTCATCTGAGTCTTTTACTATTACGAATATGTCATCTACATAACGGCAGTATACAGTTGGTTTTTGTCTGCTACTGAAGACCCTATCTTCGATGGTTCCCATATAAAAATTAGCAAATAAAACTCCTAAGGGGGAGCCCAGTGCTACTCCGTCTATTTGTAAATACATGTCTCCTAGTGGACTGATGAAAGGGGCTTCCTTTGTACATGCTTCGAGAAGACTTTTCAAGTGTGGCTCAGGTATGTCTAATTTGGGGGTGCTCTCGTCTCTGTATACTCTGTCCAGTATCATTCCTATGGTTGTGTCGACTGGGACGTTGGTAAAAAGGGATTCAACGTCCAGGGAAGCGATGATTCCATCGGGCTGGGTAGATTTGATCAATTCTAGGAAATCTGCTGATGATTGTAGACTAAACTTACTTGGAGTGTATGGAGTTAGGAGTTCATTGAGTTTCTTTGCCAGGTGATAAGTTGGGGTTGGTATTTGGCTGATTATAGGGCGTAGTGGGTTACCTGGTTTATGCGTTTTAACATTGCCGTAGGCATATCCTAAGCCATAGTCGCCTTGAAGTTTATTGAAATGCACACTACCTTTAGGCAAATCGTGCATTTGCACGATTTGCCTAATAATTTATTTGCACCACCTCACCTTTCACCACACATCCACCACGCTCCCCTACACCATCTTGGCAGTCTGGGTGTTTGTCTAACGCCACATTTCTTTTCCAGTCATCGACAGGCTCCAATAGTTTCAAAGCATTATTCTTCCTATTTGTAACCCCATTACTGTCCTGGCTGCCAATGTCTGAAACTGCTTTTTTAAACACTTTCTCTTTACTGCTGGATGTCTAATTTGTTGAGAGCTTTGGTTCCCTCAAAATTGCTTTCCTGTCGACCCGGGTATTTTGTTTAAAATATTGCGTCGTTTCACGAAGCTCAGGATAGTGACAACACGCCTTCAACATATTTTATAATCAGTTGGGAAAATTAAGTTGAGAAATTAACAATAACTCGGGTCCCTTACATGGAATACAATAAAACCAAAACAATGATTTTGACGTGAGTGTAAACATAAACTTGTGATTGTTTTGCAGTCAAAATAAAATATAAGTAGTTATTTTGCTGTAAACACTGTAAACAAGGTATTGGGTTGCTGTAAATACCAAAATAAAGTGGTGATGGTGGTGGGAACACTACAACCAGTGGTTGTGTTGTGTTCCAGTATGTGTTGCAAGATCCAGTAATAACAAATGGTTGTGTTGCAGGGCCGCTGAGGGAGGTGGTGGCCGTGGTGGGCGGGGAGGCGCTGCTGCCCAGTGATGTCACCGAGCCGGGAGACTCACCCATCCTGCTGCTCTTCTACAACGGAGCTACAGGCAGACCCGTGTACAGGTGAGCTACAGGCAGACCCGTGTACAGGTGAGCTACAGGGAGACCCGTGTACAGGTGAGCTACAGGGAGACCCGTGTACAGGTGGGCTACAGGCAGACCCGTGTACAGGTGAGCTACAGGGAGACCCGTGTACAGGTGGGCTACAGGCAGACCCGTGTACAGGTGAGCTACAGGGAGACCCGTGTACAGGTGGGATGCAGGGGGACCCGTGTACAGGTGAGCTGCAGGGGGACCCGTGTACAGGTGAGCTACAGGCAGACACTTGTACAGGTGAGCTACAGGGAGACCCGTGTACAGGTGGGCTACAGGCAGACCCGTGTACAGGTGAGCTACAGGGAGACCCGTGTACAGGTGAGCTGCAGGGGGACCCGTGTACAGGTGGGGTATAGGCAGACCCGTGTACAGGTGAGCTACAGGGAGACCCGTGTACAGGTGGGCTACAGGGAGACCCGTGTATAGGTGAGCTACAGGGAGACCCGTGTACAGGTGGGCTACAGGCAGACCCGTGTACAGGTGAGCTACAGGGGGACCCGTGTACCGGTGGGCTACAGGAAGACCCGTGTACAGGTGGGGTACAGGCAGACCCGTGTACAGGTGGGCTACAGGCAGACCCGTGTACAGGTGAGCTACAGGGAGACCCGTGTACAGGTGGGCTACAGGGAGACCCGTGTACAGGTGGGGTACAGGCAGACCCGTGTACAGGTGGGCTACAGGCAGACCCGTGTACAGGTGAGCTACAGGGAGACCCGTGTACAGGTGAGCTACAGGGAGACCCGTGTACAGGTGGGCTACAGGGAGACCCGTGTACAGGTGGGCTACAGGCAGACCCGTGTACAGGTGGGCTACAGGCAGACCCGTGTACAGGTGAGCTACAGGGAGACCCGTGTACAGGTGGGCTACAGGGAGACCCGTGTACAGGTGGGCTGCAGGGAGACCCGTGTACAGGTGAGCTACAGGGAGACCCGTGTACAGGTGGGGTACAGGCAGACCCGTGTACAGGTGGGCTACAGGGAGACCCGTGTACAGGTGGGGTACAGGCAGACCCGTGTACAGGTGGGGTACAGGCAGACCCGTGTACAGGTGAGCTACAGGAAGACCCGTGTACAGGTGGGCTACAGGGAGACCCGTGTACAGGTGGGCTACAGGCAGACCCGTGTACAGGTGAGCTACAGGCAGACCCGTGTACAGGTGGGCTACAGGGAGACCCGTGTACAGGTGAGCTACAGGCAGACCCGTGTACAGGTGAGCTACAGGCAGACCCGTGTACAGGTGGGCTACAGGGAGACCCGTGTACAGGTGGGCTACAGGCAGACCCGTGTATAGGTGAGTTACAGGGAGACCCGTGTACAGGTGATCTACAGGAAGACCCGTGTACAGGTGAGCTACAGGAAGACCCGTGAATAGGTGAGCTATGTGCAGACCCGTGTACCGGTGGGCTACAGGGAGACCCGTGTACAGATGGGGTACAGGTGGGCTACAGACAGACCCGTGTACAGGTGGGCTACAGACAGACCCGTGTACAGGTGGGGTACAGGCAGACCCGTGTACAGGTGAGCTACAGGGAGACCCGTGTACAGGTGGGCTACAGGCAGACCCATGTACAGGCGGGCTACAGGCAGACCCGTGCACCAGTGGGCAACAGACAGACCCGTGTACAGGCGGGCTACAGGCAGACCCGTGTACCGGTGGGCAACAGACAGACCCGTGTACAGGCGGGCTACAGACAGACCCGTGTACAGGTGGGCAACAGACAGACCCGTGTACAGGCGGGCTACAGGCAGACCCGTGTACCGGTGGGCAACAGACAGACCCGTGTACAGGCGGGCTACAGGCAGACCCGTGTACCGGTGGGCTACAGGCAGACCCATGAACAGGTGGGCTACAGGCAGACCCGTGTACCGATGGGCTACAGGCAGATCCATGAACAGGTGGGCTAGAGGCAGACCCGTGTACCGATGGGCTACAGGCAGACCCATGAACAGGTGGGCTACAGGCAGACCCGTGTACCGATGGGCTACAGGCAGACCCGTGAACAGGTGGGCTACAGGCAGACCCGTCTACCGATGAGCTACAGGGATACCCGTGTACAGGTGGACTACAGGCAGACCCGTGTACCGGTGGGCTACAGGCAGACCCGTGTACCGGTGGGCTACAGGCAGACCCATGTGATTAAATATATAAAATTGATTCATTGAACTGTGCAGAGCATTCAAGTTCAAGTTCAAATAAGTTCATTGAGGTAATGAAGTTCAGTACATCTCAAGAGGATAGAGTAGCGTGTGCTGTTTCTACCCTCATGCAGAGTATTTATCTCGTTTATATGACACGCGGTTAATAATGAATAATATTATTGCAAGATTATTGCATTATATTGTAAAATTACCAGGTGATTATAGGCATAATATTTGGCATTATTATATGTATACGAATTCAATTTGCAAACGTCAGAGAAAAATGTGATTCATGAGTTAATAGTTAATGGAATCATTGGTCGATTGTTCGATCATTTTTCAGGTTAAAGTGTATATGTAATTTTATTTAAAGCACTGTAACGAACATTTGCGCCATCAAATATTATTCCTCGTGTCAATTGGTGGACATTGATGGGGAAGTTGTTATTGCCACAGTTTGGCCGTTATTTGCTTGACTTACAAAATGTTATTGAGAAACAAAGAGCAAAATATTACTGAGTCAAACCCGGAATTTAGGCGGATACAGAGAACTACAATTAATTTGTGTTGTTACGTGCATTTCGAGACAGCGGTAGAAGAGTTAATTGACAAGTAATCACGTTAAGAAAATGAAAGATAAGACAAGATGAATCTTAAAGCCTCAGCAGACTTGGAGGAAGATTAGGGCGGACACCAGGTCGGCCCCAGGCTGGGTATGATGACCACGCGTGTCCTGGGGACCCTGCACCCACTTTAGTCCGGTTATCACTGTATGTTCTAATGAGAATCGAGACAGAGGCAGGCGTCGACGGGAGGGATCTTAGGTTCGACGCCATGACAAGTGGAATGGACGATATTCCATAAGGCGACAGTTTGTTAGCTTGGTATCATTTCAGCTGCAGGAAAGATGTATGCCTTAAGGTAAAGCCAGTGGGTCCCTGGTACATCCTCGAATGTGCTTGCATCCGCTGTAGCACTGGCAATAAAGTGATGTGAATATAAGACTTATGTACACTCTGCTCCACTTTGATTCTTAAAGCACGATGGAACATCTTTTGTCCGGTCATCTTTTATATATATATATATATATATATATATATATATATATATATATATATATATATATATATATATATATATATATATATATATATATATATATATATATACAACTTTAGAACACTTTCCCACCAGGAGACTCGAACCCTAGCCAGCACAGAAGCCTTCCAGCAACTGGCATAACAGGTACGCCTTAACCCTCTCCACCACCTGCTCAGACCCTTAAAAGAGATGGTAATTTCGGAGTATTTAAATACCCCAAAGATCAACACCTCCCAAGAGCACCAGAGCAAGTGAGGGGTCATTTAGACGTTAATTTCATCAAGTCCCTGTTAATATGATAAGACACAGTGTCTCTGCTTAAGGCACAACTCTCCTAAACACGAGAGTTAAGTATACAACTTTAGAACACTTTCCCACCAGGAGACTCGAACCCTAGCCAGCACAGAAGCCTTCCAGCAACTGGCATAACAGGTACGCCTTAACCCTCTCCACCACCTGCTCAGACCCTTAAAAGAGATGGTAATTTCGGAGTATTTAAATACCCCAAAGATCAACACCTCCCAAGAGCACCAGAGCAAGTGAGGGGTCATTTAGACGTTAATTTCATCAAGTCCCTGTTAATATGATAAGACACAGTGTCTCTGCTTAAGGCACAACTCTCCTAAACACGAGAGTTAAGTATACAACCTTAGAACACTTTCCCACCAGGAGACTCGAACCCTAGCCAGCACAGAAGCCTTCCAGCAACTGGCATAACAGGTACGCCTTAACCCTCTCCACCACCTGCTCTATACTTAACTCTCGTGTTTAGGAGAGTTGTGCCATATATATATATATATATATATATATATATATATATATATATATATATATATATATATATATATATATATATATATATATATATATATATATATATATGCAGAATAACCACATATGAAAAATAGAAAATGCTTAACGCGTTTTCGGCTAATTCGCCTTCATCAGAGCAAAGTAGAATGATTCTATTCTACTTTGCTCTGATGAAGGCGAATTAGCCGAAAACGCGTTAAGCATTTTCTATTTTTCATATGTGGTTATTCTGCATACTTGGATCAGTGTTTTTGTGATCATTGTTGCATATATATATATATATATATATATATATATATATATATATGTCGTACCTAATAGCCAGAACGCACTTCTCAGCCAACTATGCATGGCCCAATTTGCATAATAAGCCAAGTTTTCATGAATTAATGTTTTTTCGACTACCTAACCTACCTAACCTAACCTAACCTAACTTTTTCTGCTACCTAACCTAACCTAACCGATAGAGATAGGTTAGGTTAGGTTAGGTAGGGTTGGTTAGGTTCGGTCATATATCTACGTTAATTTTAACTCCAATAAAAAAAATTGACCTCATACGTAATGAATTGGGTAGCTTTATCATTTCATAGGAAAAAAATTAGAAAAAATATATTAATTCAGGAAAACTTGGCTTATTAGGCAAATCGGGCCTTGAATAGTAGGCTGAGAAGTGCGTTCTGGCTATTAGGTACGACATATATATATATATATATATATATATATATATATATATGTCGTACCTAGTAGCCAGAACTCACTTCTCAGCCTACTATGCAAGGCCCGATTTGCCTAACAAGCCAAGTTTTCCTGAATTAATATATTTTCTCTAAATTTTTTCTTATGAAATGATAAAGCTACCCATTTCATAATGTATGAGGTCAATTTTTGTTCATTGAGTTAAAATTAACGTAGATATATGACCGAACCTAACCAACCCTACCTAACCTAACCTAACCTATCTCTATAGGTTAGGTTGGGTTAAGTAGCCGAAAAAGTTTGGTTAGGTTAGGTTAGGTAGGTTAGGTAGTCGAAAAACAATTAATTCATGAAAACTTGGCTTATTAGGCAAATCGGGCCTTGCATAGTAGGCTGAGAAGTGAGTTCTGGCTACTAGGTACGACATATATATATATATATATATATATATATATATATATATATATATATATATGTCGTACCTAGTAGCCAGAACGCACTTCTCAACCTACTATGCAAGGCCCGATTTGCCTAATAAGCCAAGTTTTCATGAATTAATTGTTTTTCGACTACCTAACCTACCTAACCTAACCTAACCTAACTTTTTCGGCTACCTAACCAAACCTAACCTATAGAGATAGGTTAGGTTAGGTTAGGTAGGGTTGGTTAGGTTCGGTCATATATCTACGTTAATTTTAACTCCAATAATTTTTTTTTTACCTCATACATAATGAAATGGGTAGCTTTATCATTTCATAAGAAAAAAATTAGAAAAAATATATTAATTTAGGAAAACTTGGCTTATTAGGCAAATCGGGCCTTGCATAGTAGGCCAAAAAGTGAGTTCTGGCTACTAGGTACGACATATATATATATATATATATATATATATATATATATATATATATATACATATATATATATATATATATATATATATATATATATATATATATATATATATATATATAAACATATGTCGTACCTAGTAGCCAGAACGCACTTCTCAGCCTACTATGCAAGGCCAGATTTGCCTAATAAGCCAAGTTTTCATGAAATAATGTTTTTTCGGCTACCTAACCTACCTAACCTAACCTAACCTAACTTTTTCGGCTACCTAACCTACCTAACCTAACCTAACCTAACTTTTTCGGCTACCTAATCTAACCTAACCTATAAAGATATGTTAGGTTAGGTTAGGTAGGGATGGTTAGGTTCGGTCATATATCTACGTTAATTTTAACTCCAATAAAAAAAATTGACCTTATACATAATGAAATGGGTAGCTTTATCATTTCATAAGCAAAAAATTAGAGAAAATATATTAATTCATGAAAACTTGGCTTATTAGGCAAATCGGGCCTTGCATAGTAGGCTGAGAAGTGCGTTCTGGCTATTAGGTACAACACACATATATATATATATATATATTAGTATATTTTGGTAGCAGTCTTTCCTGTAGACATATTTTATTAAATATGACCGAAAAAGTAAGATTAATAATTCTAACACGAATTTTCTCAATCTTTCGTACATTATGCTTCACTGTTGGAGGTAAATCAAAAATCACTTCTCCAAAATTCATTTTTATTTCTAGTCTGACGCGACACGGGCGCGTTTCGTAAAACTTATTACATTTTCAAAGACTTCACAAATACACAACTGATTAGAACTTGCGTTTCCCTGATTTTATATCTACATTTGAGTGAGGTGGGAAGGGTGATGTGGCATTACATTTGAGTGAGGTGGGAAGGATGATGTGGCATTAGAGGATATTAATAGGGTATTAGAAGTATCAACACAAGACAGAACACGAAACAATGGATATTGAATAGAAGTGTTTGTAGAAAGCCTATTGGTCCATATTTCTTGATGCTTCTATATTGGAGCGGAGTCTTGAGGTGGGTAGAATATAGTTGTGCAATAATTGGCTGTTGATTGCTGGTGTTGACTTCTTAATGTGTAGTGCCTCGCAAACGTCAAGCCGCCTGCTATCGCTGTATCTATCGATGATTTCTGTGTTGTTTACTAGGATTTCTCTGGCGATGGTTTGGTTGTGGGAAGAGATTATATGTTCCTTAATGGAGCCCTGTTGCTTATGCATCGTTAAACGCCTAGAAAGAGATGTTGTTGTCTTGCCTATATACTGGGTTTTTTGGAGCTTACAGTCCCCAAGTGGGCATTTGATAGCATAGACGACGTTGGTCTCTTTTAAAGCGTTCTGCTTTGTGTCTGGAGAGTTTCTCATGAGTAGGCTTGCCGTTTTTCTGGTTTTATAGTAAATCGTCAGTTGTATCCTCTGATTTTTGTCTGTATGGATAACGTTTCTATTAACAATATCTCTCAGGACCCTTTCCTCCGTTTTATGAGCTGTGGAAAAGAAGTTCCTTTAAAATAGTCTAATAGGGGGTATAGGTGTTGTGTTAGTTGTCTCTTCAGAGGTTGCATGGCGTTTCACTTTCCTTCTTATGATGTCTTCGACGAAACCATTGGAGAAGCCGTTGTTGACTAGGACCTGCCTTACCCTACAGAGTTCTTCGTCGACTTGCTTCCATTCTGAGCTGTGGCTGAGAGCACGGTCGACATATGCGTTAACAACACTCCTCTTGTACCTGTCTGGGCAGTCGCTGTTGGCATTTAGGCACATTCCTATGTTCGTTTCCTTAGTGTAGACTGCAGTGTGGAAACCTCCGCTCTTTTCCATGACTGTTACATCTAGAAAGGGCAGCTTCCCATCCTTTTGCATCTCGTAAGTGAAACGCAGCACGGAACTCTGCTCAAATGCCTCCTTCAGCTCCTGCAGATGTCTGACATCAGGTACCTGTATAAAAATGTCGTCAACATACCTGCAGTATATGGCCGGTTTCAAGTTCATGTCGACTAAGACTTTTTGCTCGATGGTACCCATGTAGAAGTTTGCAAACAGGACACCTAGGGAAGAACCCATGGCGTCCCCATCTACTTGCTTATACATGTGCCCATCCGGGCTCAAGAAGGGTGCCTCTTTAGTGCAAGCTTGGAGTAGTTTCCTCAGAATGTTTTCTGGTATGTCAAGAGGAGTACAGGCTGGAGCACGGTACACTCTGTCGGCTATCATCCCGATTGTCTCGTCCACAGGTACGTTGGTAAACAGCGATTCTACGTCCAACGAGGCTCTTATCCCTGTGGCCCGTGTGCCCCGCAGTAAGTCAACAAATTCCTTTGGAGACTTCAGGCTGAAGGCGCAAGGAACATAAGGAGTCAGCAGGCCGTTGAGTCGCTTCGCCAGTCTGTACGTGGGTGTGGGTATCTGGCTAATGATTGGCCGAAGTGGGTTTCCAGGCTTGTGTGTCTTGACATTTCCATACGCATATCCAGGTTTATATTCCCCAATGATCTTTGGCAGGTGGAGTCCGGATTTCTTGGCGTTCACAGTTTCGATCAGTTTGTTGACCTTTGCTTTCAATTCGGCTGTAGTGTCCTTCGTTACCCTTTGGAACTTAGTTTGGTCAGAGAGTATGAGGTTCATTTTCGCCAGATATTCGTCTTTTTTAAGAATGACATATATTGGCGACGTGTAACCTCTCCTGACAACTATCTCCTTGTTCTCACGAAGGCTTTTAGCTGCCGCTTTGAGCTCGGGGGACAGTATGGTGCTTCTGTAATTGCCTCGATTCTTTCCTCCTTCTGCAATAAGTTCTGCTTGTAAGGTATCTTTGGTAGTGACCTTCTTTTGTGTCTCGAGGTCGAATATGTCGTCCAACAGAATTTCCAACTCTACTTTCCGGGTCATTGGGGAATATAAACCTGGATATGCGTTGTTTCGTGTTCTGTCTTGTGTTGATGAAATTAATACCCTATTAAATACCACCTCACCCCATCCACCTCACTAAAATGTAGATATAAACAAATCGGAGTTATGTAAGTTCTATTCAGTTGTGTATGTGTAAAGTCTTTGAAAATGTAATAAGTTTTACGAAACGCGCTCAAGTGTCGCGTCAGACTAGAAATAAAAATGAATTTTGGAGAATTGATTTTTGAATTACTTCCAACAGTGAAAAGAAATGTACGAAAGATTGAGAAAATTCGTGTTAGAATTATTAATCTTACTTTTTCGGTCATATTTAATAATATATATATATATATATATATATATATATATATATATATATATATATATATATATATATATATATATATATATATATATATATATATATATATATATATATATATAAATGTTGTTGAATATGACCGAAAGGATATGATTAATGATTCTATCACGAATCTTCTCAATATTTGTTACGTTTTTCTTCACTGTCAGGGGTAATTGAAATATAAACTCTCCAAAGTTCATTTTCTCATTTTTTAATTATGGTCTGACGCCTAAAAGCGTTTCGCAAGGGCTTCCTACATTTTCAAAGACTGGTTTACACACATCATTTCATGCTTGTATTCGTTTTGGGTGAGGTGATATGGCAAATGTTTTTGTGTGAGGTTACAGAACACGAATCAATGGGTATAAATGGGATTTGAAAACATAAGAATGAAAGTAGCTATAGAAGGCCTATTGGCCCATACTTTCTCTTGCTGCTTCTATGTTGGTTCGGGGTTTTGAAGTGGGTAGAATATAGTTATGCGTTAATTGGCTGTTGATTCATGGTGTTGACTTGATGTGTAATTCCTTGCAGATGTCGAGTCTCCTGCTATTGCAGTATCTATCGATGATTTCTGTGTTGCTTGTTAAAATTTCTCTGGTGATGGTGGTTGTGAGAAGAGATTATATGTTCCTTGATGGAGCCCTGTTGTCTGGGCATTGTTAATCGCCTAGAAAGAGACGTTGTTGTCTTGCCTATATACTGAGTTCTTTGGGGCTTACAGTCCCCAAGTGAGCATGTGAAGGCATAGACGACGTTTGTTTCCTTCAAGGCGTTTTGTTTGGTGTCTGGCGAGTTTTCATGAGTAGGTTGGCCGTTTTTTTTTTGTAGTAAATTTTCAATTGTATTTTCAGATTTCTGTCTGTAGGGATAACGTTTCTATCAATAATATCTTTTAGGACACTTTCCTCCGTTTTATGAGCCGTCGAAAAATTTCCTGTAATCGAACAAGTCTAATTGGGGGTACAAGTGTTGTCTTGGTTGACTCTTCAGAGGTTGAATGGCGTTTCACCTTTCTTTTTTTGATGTCTTCAACATAATCGTTTGAGAAGCCGTTGTTGACTAGGACCTGCCTTACCCTATATAGTTCTTCATCGACTTGCTTCCATCCTGAGCTGTGGCCGAGAGCTCGGTCGACGTAAGCATTGACAACACTCCTCGTGTTGCTGTCTGGGCAGTCACTATTGGCATTGAGGCACATTTCTATGTTTGTTTCCTTAGCGTATTGTTATATTATGAAGATGCAGCTGGAAAATTATTTGTTAGAAACAGCTCTCGTAGTGATAACTGAGTCATTTACAAAATACCTTCAGAAACATGCATAGTCTGTCACTATAATGAGAAAGTCATTTGGAGCACTGAGGCAACTCGAGCCAGCGACCAAAGGAACTCCCAGCTGCACACCTTACCACTTTACCACCATGACTTTATAATAGTTATAGACCGTGGGATTCCAATGAATCCACAGGAAGTCTGTAGGCTTTTATTGAAGCCAGTCCAAGTGTTACATACAACCCCCCAAGCACTCTGGTGATGGTGAACCAAGTCATCAACACCAGCACTCTGGTGATGGTGAACCAGTTCATCAACACCAGCACTCTGGTGTAGGTGAACCAGTTCATCAACACCAGCACTCTGGTGATGGTGAACCACTTCATCAACACCAGCACTCTGGTGATGGTGAACCAGTTCATCAACACCAGCACTCTGGTGAAGGTGAACCAGTTCATCAACACCAGCACTCTGGTGAAGGTGAACCAGTTCATCAACACCAGCACTCTGGTGAAGGTGAACCAGTTCATCAACACTAGCACTCTGGTGAAGGTGAACCAGTTCATCAACACCAGCACTCTGGTGAAGGTGAACCAGTTCATCAACACCAGCACTCTGGTGAAGGTGAACCAGTTCATCAACACCAGCACTCTGGTGATGGTGAACCAGTTCATCAACCGAATGTTCCAGCTTCAGGTACACAAAGTATTGACACTCACGTGATACATCATTGAACAGTCAACTGGAGCACTGCGGTGACTCGAACCAGTGATCACGGAGCTCGCAGCCGCATACATTACCACTGTACCACCACTACTTGTTAAAAGTTACTCAGCCCAGGATTTCACTGTCGATTCTGATTTTGTCTACTTGACTAACGTTTAAAATAGTGAATTTTGTCTTCAAGAGTACACACGTACGAGGAAATACTGTATACTGACAAATGTCTCATCAAAATATTAGCATAATTATATTATTAGTATAATTACTATTAGCATAATTGTAATATTAAATGTAATATTAGCATAATTATAATGAGCATCACAGATACGGATCTCCCAATATTTAGTAATATATTATTTTACACCTAAATTGCACTACTAATCAGCACGCTGAGAGGCGCACTCATTTTTAAATAATAAATACATTTATCAGTTACTATTATTTGTTCATTTTGATCTAGGTCAGGACCTTTGTCCTATAGGTTGTTTATCTTAGGCGTTCACCAAGGGATTTCTTATATATAGCTTACTGTTGAATGGCCTGTGGGTAACACATTAAGAGAGAACACACACACCAAGATGTGTGTATGTGACTAAAAATATATTTAGAGAACGAAACATAAAATTTACTCGTATTCATTATTATAGTGAGCTCCACCTCGATGACTTTATTTAAAATTCAAGTACATATTCATATTGAACTCATCACTCCCTCATTATCTTGAGGTTATCGTCCTCATATATATGCAATACATCATAAAATTATAGCACTATTCCCCCTCCCCCCTCTTACAGATTGTTCAATATCAATAAACCTTAAATCACACTATTTCTTTTTTTTAATGTTGCCACATCATTTTACCAGGACACATAATGTAAATGATGCCACATCATCCTACCAGGACACATAATGTAAATGATGCCACATCATCCTACCAGGACACATAATGTAAATGATGCCACATCATCCTACCAGGACACATAATGTAAATGTTGCCACATCATCCTACCAGGACACATAATGTAAATGATGACACATCATCCTACCAGGACACATAATGTAAATGATGCCACATCATTCTACCAGGACACATAATGGTAATGATGACACACCATCCTACCAGGACACATAAGGTAAATGATCACACATCATTCTACCAGGACACATAATGGAAATGATGACACACCATCCTACCAGGACACATAATGGTAATGATGACACACCATCCTACCAGGACACATAATGTAAATGATGACACATCATTCTACCAGGACACATAATGGTAATGATGACACACCATCCTACCAGGACACATAATGGTAATGATGACACACCATCCTACCAGGACACATAATGGTAATGATGACACACCATCCTACCAGGACACATAATGTAAATGATGACACATCATCCTACCAGGACACATAATGGTAATGATGACACACCATCCTACCAGGACACATAATGGTAATGATGACACACCATCCTACCAGGACACATAATGGTAATGATGACACACCATCCTACCAGGACACATAATGTAAATGATGCCACATCATCCTACCAGGACACATAATGGTAATGATGACACACCATCCTACCAGGACACATAATGTAAATGATGACACACCATCCTACCAGGACACATAATGGTAATGATGACACATCATCCTACCAGGACACATAATGGTAATGATGACACACCATCCTACCAGGACACATAATGTAAATGATGACACACCATCCTACCAGGACACATAATGGTAATGATGCCACATCATCCTACCAGGACACATAATGGTAATGATGACACACCATCCTACCAGGACACATAATGGTAATGATGACACACCATCCTACCAGGACACATAATGGTAATGATGACACACCATCCTACCAGGACACATAATGGTAATGATGACACACCATCCTACCAGGACACATAATGGTAATGATGACACACCATCCTACCAGGACACATAATGTAAATGATGACACACCATCCTACCAGGACACATAATGGTAATGATGCCACATCATCCTACCAGGACACATAATGGTAATGATGACACACCATTCTACCAGGACACATAATGGTAATGATGCCACACCATCCTATAGGACACATAATGGTAATGACACACCATCCTACCAGGACACATAATGGTAATGATGACACACCATCCTACCAGGACACATAATGGTAATGATGACACACCATCCTACCAGGACACATAATGGTAATGATGCCACATCATCCTACCAGGACACATAATGGTAATGATGACACACCATCCTACCAGGACACATAATGGTAATGATGACACACCATCCTACCAGGACACATAATGTAAATGAAAATTCACAGATAAATTTATGACATTAATTTGCACAGAGTAAATATGGTACGAAATCTGTAATCTCAATATGTAGTAGTCACAGTGAATTAAAAATGACTGTACTTTATCTAGAATTTAATATGTAGTACATATAAGAGCATAGCTGAAGGACATGCTTTTCATGGAACACTTGAAGGAGTCCTTTTACTAAGAAACAAACTGCAAAACAAACAAACTGTTAAACATAGCCAGCAGATTACAACACATTCATAAATACACAGGTTTAATATTACTTTGTTGTGCTAAAGGCTATTTAGGTAGCTAATGACGTTCAGCTATTTAGGTAATGGCTAACATTCGGTCTGCTGGCTCTGACCTGATCTGATCTTTCCTGGAATAGAAAACATAATAATTATATATATAAATATATATATATATATATATATATATATATATATATATATATATATATATATATATATATATATATATATATGTGTGTGTGTGTGTGTGTGTGTGTGTGTGTGTGTGTGTACTCACCTATTTGTGCTTGCGGGGGTTGAGCTTTGGCTCTTTGGTCCCGCCTCTCAACTGTCAATCAACTGGTGTAAAGATTCCTGAGCCTGCTGGGCTCTATCATATCTACATTTTAAACTGTGTATGGATTCAGCCTCCACCACATCACTGCCTAATGCATTCCATCCGTTAACTACTCTGACACTGAAAAAGTTCCTTCTAACGTCTCTGTGGCTCATGTGGGTACTCAGTTTCCACCTGTGTCCCCTTGTTCGCGTCCCACCAGTGTTGAATAGTTTATCCTTGTTTACCCGGTCGATTCCTCTTAGGATTTTGTAGGTTTTGATCATGTCTCCCCTTACTCTTCTGTCTTCCAGTGTCGTAAGGTGCATTTCCCGCAGCCTTTCCTCGTAACTCATGCCTCTTAGTTCTGAAACTAGTCTAGTGGCATACCTTTGGACTTTTTCCAGCTTCGTCTTGTGCTTGACAAGGTACGGGTTCCATGCTGGGGCCGCATACTCCAGGATTGGTCTTACATATGTGGTGTACAAGATTCTGAATGATTCCTTACACAGGTTCCTGAACGCTGTTCTGATGTTAGCCAACCTCGCATATGCCGCAGACGTTATTCTTTTTATGTGGGCTTCAGGAGACAGGTTTGGTGTGATATCAACTCCTAGATCTTTCTCTCTGTTCGTTTCATTAAGTACTTCATCTCCTATTCTGTATCCTGTGTTTGGCCTCCTATTTCCACCACCTAGTGTCATTACTTTGCATTTACTCGGGTTGAACTTCAACAGCCATTTGTTGGACCATTCACTCAGTCTGTCTAGGTCATCTTGTAGCCTCCTACTATCGTCCTCAGTTTCAATCCTCCTCATAATTTTTGCATCATCGGCAAACATTGAGAGAAACGATTCTATACCCTCTGGAAGATCATTTACATATTTCAGAAACAATATAGGTCCAAGGACTGTTCCCTGCGGTACTCCACTCGTAACGTCTTGCCAATCTGAGACCTCACCCCTCACACTGACTCGTTGTCTCCTGTTCCTTAGGTACTCCTGTATCCAACGGAGTACCTTCCCTTTCACTCCAGCCTGCATCTCCAGTTTCCTCACTAGCCTCTTGTGTGGCACAGTGTCAAAGGCTTTCTGACAATCCAAAAATATGCAGTCTGCCCACCCTTCTCTTTCTTGCCTTATTTTTGTTGCCTGGTCGTAGAATTCAAGTAACCCTGTGAGGCAGGACCTGCCATCCCTGAATCCATGTTGATGCTGTGTTACAAAGTTCTTTTGCTCCAGGTGCTCCACTAGCTTTCTTCGCACAATCTTGTCCATCGTCTTGCATGATATGCAGGTTAGGGACACTGGTCTGTAATTCAGTGCCTCCTGTCTATCCCCTTTCTTGTATATCGGGACTACGTTAGCTGCTTTCCAAATTTCTGGCAGTTCCCCTGTTGCCAGTGATTTGTTATACACCATGAAGAGCGGGAGGCACAGTTCTTCTGCTCCTTCCTTTAGTATCCAAGGGGAGATTCCATCTGGGCCTATAGCCTTTGTCACATCCAATTCTAGTAAACACTTCCTTACTTCCCCGCTGGTAATCTCAAACTCTTCCAGTGGTTCCTGGTTAGCTATTCCCTTTCTTATCTCTGGGATTTCTCCTTGCTCTAAGGTGAAGACCTCTTGGAATTTCTTATTCAGTTCCTCACACACTTCCTTGTCGTTTGTAGTGAATCCTTCTGCCCCTAACCTTAATTTCATAACCTGTTCCTTTACTGTTGTTTTTCTCCTGATGAGGCTATGCAGCAATTTAGGCTGAGTCTTTGCCTTGCTTGCTATGTCATTTTCGTATTGTCTTTCTGCCTCTCTTCTCATCCTAACATATTCATTCCTGGCGTGAGTGTGTGTGTGTGTGTGTGTGTGTGTGTGTGTGTGTGTGTGTGTGTGTGTGTGTGTGTGTGTGTGTGTGTGTGTGTAGTCACCTTATTGTACTCACCTAACTGTGCTTGTGTGGGTTTGGCTCTGGCTCTTTAGTCCTACCTCTCAACCGTCAATCAACAGATCAACAGGTTCCTAAGTCTATTGGGCTCTATCATATCTACACTTAAAACTGTGTATGGAGTCTGCCTCCACCACCTTACTTCCTAATGCATTCTATTTGTCAACCACTCTGACACTAAAAAAGTTCATTCGAATACCTCTGTGGTTCATTTGGGCACTCAGTTTCCACCTGTGTCCCCTAGTGCGTGTGCCCCTTGTGCTAAATAGCCTGTCTTTATCTACCCTATCAATTCCCTTGAGAATCTTGAATGTGGTGATCATGTCGTCCCTAGCTCTTCTGTCTTCCAGAGAAGTGAGGTTTAATTCCCGTTGCCTGTCTTCGTAGCTCATACCTCTCACCTCGGGTACTAGTCTGGTGGCAAACCTTTGGATATTTTCCAGTTTGGTCTTATCCATGATTAGATATGGACTCCATGCTGGGTCTGAATACTCAAGGATTTGCCTGGCATATGTGGTATACAAAGTTCTGAATGATTCCTTACACAAGTTTGTGAATGCCGTTCTTATGTTGACCATCCTGGCATATGCCCCTGATGTTATCCTCTTGATATGGGTGCAGGGGACAGGTCTGGCATGATGTCAACCCCCAAGTCATTTTTTCTCTCTGATTCATGAAGAATTAGATCTCCCAGATGATTCCAAGTATCTGGCCTCCTGCTCCCAACGCCTATCTTCATTACATTACATTTGCTTGGATTAAACTCTAACAACCATTTGTTCTAGCATTCCTTCAATTTGTCTAGGTCTTCTTGAAGCCTTAAGAAGTCCTCCTCTGTCTTAGTCCTTCTCATAATTTTGGCATCATCAGCAAACATTGAGAGAACTGAATCTATACCCTCCGGGAGATCATTTATATATATCAGAAACAAGATAGGACCGAGAACAGAGCCCTGTGGGACTCCACTGGTGACTTCACGCCAATCCGAGGTCTCACCCCTCACCGTAACTCTCTGCTTCCTATTGCTTAGGTACTCCCTTATCCACTGGAGCACCTTACCAGCTACACCTGCCAGTCTCTCCAGCTAATGTAACAGCCTCTTATGCGGTACTGTGTCAAAGGCTTTCCGACAATCCAAGAAAATGCAGTCCGCCCAGCCTTCTCTTTCTTGCTTAATCTCTGTCACCTGGTCG
>NC_091213.1:30115653-30273153 GCF_040958095.1 Procambarus clarkii | reverse complement strand
CTAAGTGGAAAACGCTATGGATTTATAATCCTAGGGTCCGGGTTCGATCCTCGGTGATGACATAAATAAAAATGGGCAGAGTTTCTTTCACCCTGATGCTCCTGCTACTTAGCAGTAAATAAGTAAATAGGCCCCTGTTACCTAGCAGTCAATAGCAGTAAATATGTTGCGTGCTCACCTAGTTGTACTCACCTAGTTGTGCTTGCAAGGGTTGAGCTTCGCCTCTTTGATCCCGCCTCTCAATGGTCAATCAACTGGTGTACAGGTTCTGAAACCTTTTGGGCTTTATCATATCTACATTTATAACTGTGTATGGAGTCAGCCTCCACCACATTACTGTCTAGTGCATTCCATCGGTTAACTACTCTGACACTGAAAAAAGTTCCTTCTAACGTTCCTGTGGCTCATGTGGGTACTCAGTTTCCACCTGTGTCCCCGTGTTCGCGTCCCACCAGTGTTGAATAGTTCATCCTTGTTTACCCAGTCGATTCCTCTGAGGATTTTGTAGGTTGTGATCATGTCTCCCCTTACTCTTCTGTCTTCCAGTGTCGTAAGGTGCATTTCCCGCAGCCTTTCCTCGTAACTCATGCCTCTTAGTTCTGGGACTAGTCTAGTGGCATACCTTTAGACTTTTTCCAGCTTCGTCTTGTGCTTGACAAGGTACGGGCTCCATGCTGGGGCCGCATACTCCAGGATTGGTCTTACATATGTGGTGTACAAGATTCTGAATGATTCCTTACAGAGGTTCCTGAACGCTGTTCTGATGTTAGCCAGCCTCGCATATGCCGCAGACGTTATTCTTTTTATGTGGGCTTCAGGAGACAGGTTTGGTGTGATATCAACTCCTAGATCTTTCTCTCTGTTCGTCTCATTAAGTACTTCATCTCCTATTCTGTATCCTGTGTCTGGCCCTCTATTGGCCTCCTCCTTAGTGTGTGTGTAAGTGTGTGTAAGTAAGAACAAAGGTAACTGCAGAAGGCCTATTGGCCCATACGACAAATTGGCCCATAAGTGTGTGTGTGTGTGTGTGTGTGTGTGTGTGTGTGGGCGAGTATGATTATGTGTGTGTGTTAGAGAGAAGTATATGCAGTAGATATGACTAAGAAAAATATATCAGGAGCAGTAGTGTGGAGTGAGACTACACCAGCACGTTTCCAATGTAGGCAATGTACAGTCGTAGTCTTAGGTCTCCGGGGCTTAGACGACACATTTTAACTTTGAGCTAGAGGGGGGTTTGAAGGATTAACACCCGTCGTCATAGTCATGAGGGAGTTTATGGAGGGAAAACTCGTGCATTTGGCTCAAGGGCACTCACAATCATAGTCGAGGAGGAGGTAAGGTAATTATCACAGAAACGCACCAAGTTATTATAAGTTCTAGTGTACATAGGGGAGTTTTTGGAATGGTAACGGGTGCATTTAGGGAAAGGAGACGCACCGTCCTCATCACAGGGATCCTTTAAAAATGTAACCTGTGGATATCACTCAAGGAACCGCCTAAACATGCTCGAGGGGGTGTTTGTATCTGTCTGGCCGGTTTGGTGAATTGCGAGCAAAGACCCTACGACATGATACATTTTTGAACAGGTAAAGTTACACCCTTAGCGTGTACCCTCCACTGCCCCCCCCCCCCCCCCGCCTCCGTAATCCTCACTGATATAAGGGGTGGCGACCTGCTACTCCCCCCCCCCCCCCCCGTTTCTTCTCTCTGATTTCAAACGTGTGTACGGTATAATTAGCAGGGAGACACAGGTCAGGTGAGGCCTTCTGCTGGCAGTCATTAGCTGGGTGTGTGTTTATGTGTGCACTCACCTAGTTATACTCACCTAGTTGTGCATGCGGGGGTTGAGCTTTAGCTCTTTGGTCCCACCTCTCAACTGTCAATCAGCTAATGTACAGGTTCCTGAGCCTACTGGGCTCTATCATATCTATACTTAAAACTGTGTATGGAGTCAGCCTCCACCACATCACTGCCTAGTGCATTCCATTTGTCTACTTCTCTGACACTGAAAAAATTCTCTTTAATGTCTCTATGGCTCATTTGGGCACTCAATTTTCACCTGTGTCCCCTAGTACGTGTGCCCCTTGTATTAACTAGTCTGTCTTTATCTACCCTATCAATTCCTCTGAGAATCTTGTATGTGGTGATCATGTCCCCCCCTAACTCTTCTGTGACATGAGGTTTAATTCCCGTAGTCTCTCTTCATAACTCATACCCCTCAGTTCGAGTACTAGTCTGGTCGCAAACCTTTGAACCTTTTCCAGTTTAGTCTTATGCTTGACTAGATATGGACTCCATGCTGAGCCGCATACTCCAGGATTGGTCTGACATATGAGATATACAAATTTCTGAAAGATTCCTTACACAAGTTTCTAAAGGTAGTTCTAATGTTAGCCAACCGGGCATAAGCTGCTGATGGTATACTCTTGATATGGGATCCAGGGGTCAGACCTGGCCTGATATTAATCCCCAGGTCTTTCTCTCTCTCTGACTCTTCAAGAATTTCATCTCCCAAATGATACCTTGTATCTGGTCTCCTGCTACCTACACCTATCTTCATTACATTACATTTGCTTGGGTAATGTAATGAACATTACATTTGCTTTGGTTAAACTCGAACAACCATTTGTTCGACCATTCCAGCAGCTTGTCCAGGTCTTCTTGAAGCCTCAAGCTGTCCTCGTCTGTCCTAATCCTTCTCGTAATTTTAGCATCGTCAGCAAACATCGAGAGGATTGAGTCTATACCCTCTGGGAGATCATTTATGTACATCAGAAACAGGATAGGTCCGAATACAGAGCCGTGTAGGACTCCACTGGTGACTTCACGCCAATCTGAGGTTACACCTCTCACTGTAACTCTCTGCTTCCTAATGCTTAGGTACTCCCTTATCCACTGGAGTACCTTACCAGCTACACCTGCCTGTCTCTCCAGCTAATGCATCAGCCTTTTATGGGGTACTGTGTCAAAGGCTTTCCAACAGTCCAACAAAAAAATGCAGTTCGCCCATCCTTTTCTTTTTCGCTTAATCTTTGTCACCTGGTCATAGAATTCTATTAAGCCTGTAAGGCAAGATTTACCCTCCCTGATCCCATGTTGATGGGTAGTCACGAAGTCCCTTCTCTCCAGATGTGTTACTAGGTTTTTCTCTCGATCTTCTCCATCACCTTGCATGGTATACAAGTTAAGGACACTGGCCTGTAGTTCAGTGCCTCTTGTCTGTCACCTTTTTTGTATATTGGGGCTACATTAGCCGTCTTCCATATTTCTGGTAGGTCTCCCGTCTCTAGTAACCTACTATACATTACGGTGAGTGGCAAGCAAAGTGCTTCTGCGCACTCTTTCAATACACATGGTGAGATTCCGTCCGGGCCAACAGCCTTTCTCACGTCCAGATCCAACAAGTGCCTCTTGACCTCATCTCTTGTAATTTCGAACCATTCCAAGGCCGGCTGGTTTACTGCCACCTCTCCTTGCGCAGTGACCCTCACCTTATTCTATTGTGAAGACCTCCTGGAAACTCTTGTTGAGTTCTTCACACACCTCTTTTTCTTTCTCTGTGTACCTGTCCTCACCCGTTCTAAGTTTCATCACCTCTTCCTTCACTGTTGTTTTCCTCCTGATGTGACTGCGGAGTAGCTTTGGTTCGGTCGTAGCTTTATTACCTATATCATTTTCATAATTTTTCTCAGCTTCTCTTCTCACTCTAACATATTCTTTCCTGGTTCTCTGGTATCTCTCTCTGCTTTCTGGTATTCTGTTATTTCAGAAGTTCCCCACGCCCTTTTGTTCAGTTCATTTGCTTTCATACATGCCCTATGTATGAAAGCAAATGTATGATTTTGCTTCTCATATTTTTCCTGGCGGGCAGGGATAAACCTGTTTACTGCCTCCTGACACTTTTGGGTGACATTGTCCATCATGTCTTGTACTGACTTGGATCTGAGTTCTGTGTTCCATGGTATATCCCTTAGGAATTGTCTCATCTCCTCATAATTTCCCTTTCGGTACGCCAGCCCTTTGTTCCCAGTTCTTTTTAGGGGGATATAATTCCTAGCTCTACCAAGTACTCAAAGATCAATACACTGTTATCACTCATTCCCAAGGGGGCTTCCAACTTAACTTCCCTTATATCCGACTCATATAAGATAAATATCAGATCAAGCATAGCTGGTTCATCCTCTCTTTCATTCTTGTCGGTCCCTTGATGTGTTGACTTGGAAAGTTTCTTGTTGCCACTTCCAGCAGCTTAGCTCTCCATGTGTCTGGGCCTCCATGTGGGTCTCTGTTCTCCCAATCTATCTTCCTGTGGTTGAAGTCTCTCAGTATTAGTAGTCTGGACCCATTCCTGCTAGCCACAGAATCTGCCCTCTCTATTATATTGATGGTGGTCATGTTGTTTCTATCATATTCCTGTCTGGGTCCTCTGTCGTTTGGTGGTGGGTTAAATATGATGTCTAATATAAGTTTTTGTGCTCCAGTTGCTATGGTACTTGATATGTAGTCACTGAAATCTTCACTGCCCTGAATAACAATCTTCTCAAAACTCCAGCCTCTTCTTATGAGCAGAGCTGATAAGAAGTTTGTACTCACCTATTTGTGCTTGCTGGGGTTGAGCTTTGGTTCTTTAGTTCCGCCTCTCAACCATCAATCAACTGGTGTACAGATTCCCAATTTCTGTCCCGCCCAGGATGTGTGTGTGTGTGTGTGTGTGTGTGTGTGTGTGTGTGTGTGTGTGTGTGTGTGTGTTTGTGTGTGTGTGTGTGTGTGTGCGTGTGTGTGTGTGTGTATGTGTGTGTGTGTTTGCGTGCATGCGCGTCCCACCTTAAAACCCCACCACCGTCACCGCTACCTGCCCACTCCAGGGCACCGCTACGAGGCCACCACTCGTGGCCCTTCCACCATCAGCTGCCACCACCGCCACCGCCATACAGCTGCCACCACCACCACTACCATACAGCTGCCACCACCACCACCACTACCATACAGCTGCCACCACCACCACCACTACCATACAGCTGC
The DNA here is from genome assembly GCF_040958095.1 of Procambarus clarkii. NCBI lineage: Eukaryota > Metazoa > Arthropoda > Malacostraca > Decapoda > Cambaridae > Procambarus > Procambarus clarkii. The sequence goes on along the minus strand of NC_091213.1, from coordinate 30,268,131 downwards.
CACCACCACCACCACCACCACCACCACCACCACCACCACAAAACAGCTGCCATCACCGCCACCACCACCACCACCACCACCATACAGCTGCCACCACCATCACCACCATACAGCTGCCACCACCACCATACAGCGGCCACCACCACCACCACCATACAGCTGCCACCACCACCACCACCATACAGCTGCCACCACCACCACCACCATACAGCTGCCACCACCGCCACCACCACCACCATACAGCTGCCACCACCACCACCACCACCATACAGCGGCCACCACCACCACCACCACCACCACCACCACCACCACCACCATACAGCTGCCACCACCACCACCACCACCACCACCACCACCACCACCACCACCACCACCACCACCATACAGCTGCCACCACCACCACCACCATACAGCTGCCACCACCACCACCACCACCTCCATACACCGGCCACCACCACCACCACCACCATACAGCTGCCACCACCACAACCACCATACAGTTGCCACCACCACCACCACCACCACCACCACCACCACCACCACCATACAGCTGCCACCACCACCACCACCACCACCACCTCCATACAGCGGCCACCACCGCCACCACCACCATACAGCTGCCACCACCACCACCACCATACAGCTGCCACCACCACCAACACCACCACCACCATACAGCTGCCACCACCACCACCACCATACAGTTGCCACCACCACCACCACCATACAGCTGCCACCACCACCACCGCCATACAGCTGCCACCACCACCACCACCATACAGCTGCCACCACCACCACCACCATACAGCTGCCATCACCGCCACCACCATACAGCTGCCACCACCACCACCGCCATACAGCTGCCACCACCAACACCATACAGCCACCACCACCACCACCACCATACAGCTGCCACCACCACCACTACCATACAGCTGCCACCACCACCATACAGCTGCCACCACCACCACCACCATACAGCTGCCACCACCACCACCACCACCATACAGCTGCCACCACCAACACCATACAGCCACCACCACCACCACCACCATACAGCTGCCACCACCACCACTACCATACAGCTGCCACCACCACCATACAGCTGCCACCACCACCACTACCATACAGCTGCCACCACCACCATACAGCTGCCACCACCACCACCACCATACAGCTGCCACCACCACCACTACCATACAGCTGCCACCACCACCACCACCATACAGCTGCCACCACCACCACCATACAGCTGCCACCACCACCACCATACAGCTGCCACCACCACCACCACCATACAGCTGGTGGTGGTGGCAGCTGTATGGCGGTGGTGGTGGTGATGGCAGCTGTATGGTAGTGGTGGTGGTGGCAGCTGTATGGTGGTGGTGGTGGTGGTAGCAGCTGTATGGTAGTAGTGGTGGTGGCAGCTGTATGGTGGTGGTGGTGGTGGTGGTGGTGGTGGCAGCTGTATGGTGGTGGTGGTGGTGGCAGCTGTATGGTGGTGGTGGTGGTGGCAGCTGTATGGCGGTGGTGGTGGTGGTGGTGGCAGCTGTATGGTGGTGGTGGTGGTGGCACCTGTATGGTGGTGGTGGTGGTGCCAGCTGTATGGCGGTGGTGGTGGTGGTGGTGGCAGCTGTATGGTGGTGGCAGCAGTATGGTGGTGGCGGTGATGGCAGCTGCATGGTGGTGGTGGTGGCAGCTGTATGGTGGTGGTGGTGGCGGTGGTGGCAGCTGTATGGAGGTGGTGGTGGCAGCTGTATGGTGGTGGTGGTGGCAGCTGTATGGTGGTGGTGGTGGTGGCAGCTGTATTGTGGTGGTGGTGGCAGCTGTATGGTGGTGGTGGCAGCTGTATGGTGGTGGTGGTTGCAGCTGTATGGTGGTGGTGGTGGTGGCAGCAGTATGGTGGTGGTGGTGGTGGTGGCAGCTGTATGGTGGTGGTGGTCTGGGGCTCTTCTTCTCCCCAAGCCATGCCAGGACCTCTTCTTTTTCCCAAAGCCAGACCTGGGGTTCTTCTACTCCCCAAAGCAGGCCTAGGGCTCTTCAATTCCCCGAGCCAGGTCTGGGGCTCTTTTTCTCCCCAAGGCAGGCCTGGGGCTCTTCTTCTCCCCAAGCCAGGGCAGGGGCTCTTCTTCTCCCCATGCCAGGCCTGGGGCTCTTTTTATCCCCAAGCCAGCCATGGGCTCTTCTTCTCTCCACGCCAGGCCCGGGACTCTTCTTCTCCCCAAGCCAGGCCTAGGGCTCTTCTACTCCCTAAGCCAGGCCCGAGGCCATGATTGACTTGTGAGAGCTTGGTCCAAAATGCTGTTGATTGGAGTGGCCCGCAGGCCCATATACCCTCAACAGCCCCGTTGGTCCAGCACCTCCTGTAGAAAACTATCCAGTTTTCAACTGAAGGCGTCCACATTTGTTCCAGCAATATTTCTTATTCTCGCTAGGCGGATGAACAACCGCGGACCTCTGACGTTTATACATTGTTCTCTGATTGTGCCTATGGCGCCTCTACTCCTCACTGGACCTCTCATGTTTATATATTGTTCACCTGGTTGTGCCTATGGCGCCTCTACTCCTCACTGGACCTCTGATGTTTATATATTGTTCACCTGGTTGTGCCTATGGCACTTCTACTCCTTACTGTACCTCTGATGTTTAGACAGTGCTCTCTGATTGTGCTTATAGCACCTCTGCTCTTCACTGCTTCTATTCTACATTTCCTTCCATATCGTTCACTCCAGTATGTTGTTATTTTTCTGGGAAGATTTGGGACCTGGTCCTCCAGTATTTCCCTTGAGTATGTGAGAGTATGGATTTTCCTTTATCCTTATACACCTCTTAGCCCCACCTCGGGCGTCAGATGTGTAATGACTAATTTTCCCACACAAGTCTAGCACCGCGCTGGGCGCCAGAATGTGAGATTAATACTTGTTATTGGGATGTGGATTCGAATGTTTGTCTTCGACAAACAATTGTATACACTCCGGAGGTGTGACCAAGACGCCAAAGATCCTAAGTACTTCAGGTGGAGATGAAGGCCAGAGCGGTCTTCAATTCCACAAGTAATACCAGACCTTCCTCACTTGGGTCTGGATGTGAGAGGTAGGTTCTCTCTACAACTTGCTTGCAAGCAAATCTAGCAGGTAGCGGATGGATTCTCACACCAAATTCTAATTCAGTGGTTTCGGTTATGGGGCTGGATCCCGAGCCAACTTAAATCAATGACATTGTTATGTAACAAGTGAAATATGTGAGGGCAGTACTGCAGAATCACATCAGAGGCAAGTGTCTTAGCAAGGTTTATTCAACAACTTGCTGACTAATACACAGTGAGTCAAGTTGTTTACGTTACTCATGAGTGTCACTTCAACAACTGTCCCAACACACCCTCGCAGCAGGTCTCCGGTCCCACCACTCTACAGGTACACAAAGACCAACAGTCTCGACCCACTGGACAGGTCATGAACAAAGATGAACTATCCTGAACACTACATGAACACACTTGGTAATTGCTACTCTAGCTACTGGCAGTATCAAAACACTCCACCCACACATTACATAACATTACATTAACACACGTAAATGAATATTAAATACAATGACACCAAGACAATCAACAACAATAACAAAACCAGTTAATCACTTCACTTTATCAATGTCATCAAGACAGACAGTCACAATGAATCAATTAACGGTAATCCTTCAGTCACTCGGACAGTCAACACGTTAATGACACTGTCACTCACACCATTAACAATTCGTAGATAATTAATTAACAACAATTTCATTAATCATTGTCACACCGACAGTCAACAATCATTTTATCACAATTACGTTAATTACGATCTGTCACTCAGACCATTAACAACCAGTGAGTTACGTTAATCACTGTTACACAGTCAGTTACCAGTCAAAGATAATTAACACCTCCTTAATTACGTTAAATAACACTTCAATAATTACGACAGTTACCCACAGTAATTATCACACAGACGAGCCAATAACAAGATGGCACTTGACACCACTGGGCGGCTGGTGGCTGAGTGGACAGCGTTCTGGATGCCTAGATCTATGGACGCGGGATCGATCCAAGGCGATAGCGGAAGCAAATGGGCAGAGTTTCTTTCACCCTGATGCCCCTGTTACCTAACAGTAAATAGGTCCCTGGGAGTTAGACAGCTTTTACCGGCTGCTTCCTGTGTGTGTGTGTGTGTGTGTGTGCGTGTGTGTGTGTGTGTATTCACCTATTTGTACTCACTTATTTGTGCTTGCGGGGGTTGAGCTTTGACTCTTTGGTCTCGCCTCTCAACTGTCAATCAACTGGTGTACAAATACCTGAGCCTACTGGGCCCTATATAAATTTGAAACTGTGTATGGAGTCAGCCTCCACCACATTTAGGCTGCCTTTAGGTTCTGTTGGCGATTATTTGTATTTGTAGTACGTGGGTGAAGCATTTACAGCGTTGTAGTTCGAGCAAAATTCATGAGTGAAGCACTGGTTCCAGAAGTGTTCGAACGAAATCAGTTGTGAGTCGTGTGTAAACAGTTTTTCATTCATCAGCAGAGGGTTTAGGGGGTGCATGGAATCACTTTAGGGTCTTCGTTTGGATCACGGGCTGTGGAATTGAGTCGAGGACGGGTTTTGTTCTCCTCCTGCAGCCCGTCCTCCAAACAAAGACCCAAAAGTGATTCCATGCACCCCGCAAAACCCCCTGTTTATGAATGAAAAACTGTTTGCACACGAATCACATCTGATTTCGTTCGAACACTTCCGGAACAAATGCTTCACTCATGAATTTTGTTCGAACCACAACGCTGTAAACAGCCCGTCCTCCAAACAAAGATCCAAAAGTGATTCCATGCACCCGCCAAACTCCCTGTTTATGAACGAAAAGCGGTTTACACACGACTCACAACTGCTGACGTTCGAACATATCCGGAACAAGTGTTTCACTGACGAATTTTGTTCGAATCACAACGCTATAAATGCTTCACCCACGTACTACAAATACAAATAATCGCCAACAGAACCTAAACACCTAACCTAACCTAACTTATGCCGATATGTGTACAATATGCTAGTATATTATAATATTAATTTACATTTGAGAAAATTCCAGTTTTGAATGGACAGCATGTAAAAATGTATGAATGCGTCTGTGGGGTCGACCGCTGGATGGAATGGACTTGAGTTGAGGACGGGTTGCCTCCTCCCACACTTCTCGTTTTCTATTTTGGCGCGCATGGCAACACACCCGCTCCACACAGACCTGGAGTGTCGGAAGTTACTTCACACCCTCCTCTCGCTCACACTCTATTGCGAAACACCAATTGTTCATTATCGCCACTGAGCTGTTAACACTTCATTGTCCCTTAAGATGTTCACTGCTAGATGGACAATCACTCTTCTCTCAGACTCACATATGACAGAGTCTTACCACTTGTCGTTAATTCCGATCTTATTGATGTAGATAAGCCCTATTGACACCCGCAATTACCCAGTGATTCGGTTCTGGAATAATTACTGGTGTTTAGGTATAGTAATACGCCAGGACGAGGACAAAAAGAGGCATGTCTCTGAGCTCCCGAGAAAGCCAGCTGCTCCCTCTCCATGTCCTCGACACCGAATGTGGAGACTGGGTCCTCGTGCGGCCTCGTGAATGCTGTGACGTCATCACCTGTCGGCCAATCCGGGCCGAAGGCCTTTCCCGCGCTTTTCATACTCTGCTCCCATTGGATCCGGCATCAGTGTCCTCTCGTGGCGTGAGGCCTGGTGTCGCCGCCTTCCACCAGTGTCCCATTGTTTCCAATGGGTGAAGGAGGGTCTGTGGTCACCCCTATTCTAACCGTTTGTAGGGGTCAGAGCCTATTCTCACCCCCAAGTCCTACCAAACTATTACAATATCCTCCCTCTGTGTAGAGGGGACCCTACCCATGGTGATTTGAGTATGCATTCTCCATTGCATGACATCCAACCAATTCAGGTCACATCCAGTGACCTCTTGGGACTCCTCTCGATGCCACAAGTCCATAGACATCCAAGGTGACACACTTAGGACATCAACTTGCGAAGATAGTTCTTGCAAGCACATATAAAAGCAATAAGTTAGTGATCTGAGAGATCTACCTCTCACAGTGTATGTTATTTTATATCTCTCGCGTCTCCTTCCTAGGAAGTACATTTGCAGAGCTTTAAGACGATCTTAATAGTTCAGGTGCTTAATCGTGTCTATGTATAATTTATATGTTCTCTGTATGTCCTCTATTTCGGCAATCTCTCCTGCTCTGAAGGTGAAAGTGAGCATCCTATTTAACTATAGCTTCACCAAATAACCTTACCTATTAGAACATACATCGAGACATATTTATTTACTTCATGACATTCCACACACAGTGCACATCCAGTTTGTCAATATACTGCCCTGGTAATTAATGGGGAACAAAAGCAGTTTAGTCTCTCAAGTGGAAACTTCAAACATATGATCCCCGAGTATATGTCCTGTCGTTGGACCACACATGTGGGGTCATACTTGGTTATTCCTTGAGGAACATCTACTTAAAATAAATATAAATAAAATAAATATGTTTATTCAGGTAAGGTACATACATACAAGTGATGTTACATTAATGGATTGATATATAGATAGAGCTAGTACATACAATGCCTAAAGCCACTATTACGCAATGCGTTTCGGGCAAGAAAACACTTATCAGCCCTTAACCTTTCTCTATTTATCTGATCTTTATAGGAAAATTGAGATTAAAACAACCGTGATAGGTACAATGCTTCTCTCTACACCCTATGTTCCCTCCAAATTGATTGAAATATGGAAGGTTTTGTTATTCTATTAATATCTTACTAGTCCCCAAACATTACACAACATTTTTCTCAAGAATTAAAGAAATGACTGGTCAGTTAATCTACAACACCCTTTTCTCCATTCTCAGTACCACATATATTAATGCATTCACACGCAAACATAAATATTTCTACTATTATCAAGGTTCAGACTGAACTACTTCTTCCTTCATGCCACATTGGAAATTAGAGGAAAAACAATGTTTATATTTAATCTATGTTTCTTCTTCTTCTTCTTTCCATTAGGAAAATACAGTTGTCCATCTATCAGTTGTTTGCTTCCCCATCTTACATTATATATAATAACAAAAGTGTTATTTATTGTGTAGTCTGCATATTATATTCAGCTGATAAAACCTGTCCATTCCTTATATTTAAAGTTTTTAACAAATTTCAATGTTTCGTTGTTAATTCAGAGTGATGATGTTTTTCACATATTACATTAAACCAATGATGTTTATGGGAGATACTGCAGCGGAGGTGGCAGCTGTATGACGGTGGCGGCAGCTGTATGGTGGTGGTGGCAGCTGTATGGCGGTGGTGGTGGTGGCAGCTGTATGGTGGTGGTGGTGGTGGCAGCTGTATTGTGGTGGTGGTGGTGGCAGCTGTATGGCGGTGGTGGTGGTGGCAGCTGTATGGTGGTGGTGGTGGTGGTGGTGGTGGTGGCAGCTGTATGGTGGTGGTGGCGGTGATGGCAGCTGTATAGTGGTGGTGGTGGCAGCTGAATGGTGGTGGTGGTGGCAGCTGTATGGTGGTGGTGGTGGTGGCAGCTGTATGGCGGTGGCAGTGGTGGCAGCTGTATGGTGGTGGTGGTGGTGGCAGCTGTATTGTGGTGGTGGTGGTGGCAGCTGTATGGCGGTGGTGGTGGTGGCAGCTGTATGGTAATGGTGGTGGTGGTGGTGGTGGTGGTGGTGGTGGTGGCAGCTGTATGGTGGTGGTGGCGGTGATGGCAGCTGTATAGTGGTGGTGGTGGCAGCTGAATGGTGGTGGTGGTGGCAGCTGTATGGTGGTGGTGGTGGTGGCAGCTGTATGGCGGTGGCAGTGGTGGCAGCTGTATGGTGGTGGTGGTGGTGGTGGCAGCTGTATGGTGGTGGCAGTGATGGCAGTTGTATGGTGGTGGCGGTGGTGGCAGCTGTATGACGGTGGTGGTGGTAGCAGCTGTATGACGGTGGTGGTGGTGGCAGCTGTATGGCGGTGGTGGTGGTGGTGGTGGTGGCAGCTGTATGGTGGTGGTGGTGGTGGTGGTGGTGGTGGTGGTGGCAGCTGTATGGTGGTGGTGGTGGTGGCAGCTGTATGGTGGTGGTGGTGGCAGCTGTATGGTGGTGGTGGTGGTGGCAGCTGTATGGTGGTGGTGGTGGTGGCAGCTCTATGGTGGTGGTGGTGGCGGTGATGGCAGCTGTATGGTGGTGGTGGTGGTGGCAGCTGTATGGTGGTGGTGGTGATGGTGGTGGTGGTGATGGTGGTGGTGGTGGTGGCAGCTGTATGGCGGTGGTGGTGGTGGTGGTGGTGGCAGCTGTATGGTGGTGGTGGTGGTGGCAGCTGTATGGTGGTGGTGGTGGTGGCAGCTGTATGGTGGTGGTGGTGGTGGCAGCTGTATGGTGGTGGTGGTGGTGGCAGCTCTATGGTGGTGGTGGTGGCGGTGATGGCAGCTGTATGGTGGTGGTGGTGGTGGCAGCTGTGTGGTGGTGATGGTGGTGGTGGTGATGGTGGTGGTGGTGGTGGCAGCTGTATGGCGGTGGTGGTGGTGGCAGCTGTATGGCGGTGGTGGTGGTGGTGGTGGCAGCTGTATGGTGGTGGTGGTGGTGGCAGCTGTATGGTGGTGGTGGTGGTGGCAGCTGTATGGCGATGGTGGTGGTGGTGGTGGTGGTGGCAGTTGTATGGTGGTGGTGGTGGTGGCAGCTGTCTTGTGGTGGTGGTGGTGGTGGCCGCTGTATGGCGGTGGTGGTGGTGGCAGCTGTATGGTAGTGGTGGTGGTGGTGGCAGCTGTTTGGTGGTGGTGGCGGTGATGGCAGCTGTATGGTGGTGGTGGTGGTGGTGGTGGTGGTGGCAGCTGTATGGTGGTGGTGGTGGTGGCAGCTGTATGGTGGTATGCCACCACCATACAACTGCCATCACTGCCACCACCATACAGCTGCCACCACCACCACCACCACCATACAGCTGCCACCACCACCACCATACAGCTGCCACCACCACCACTATACAGCTGCCATCACCGCCACCACCACCATACAGCTGCCACCACCACCACCACCACCACCACCACCATACAGCTGCCACCACCAACACCGCCATACAGCTGCCACCACCACCACCACAATACAGCTGCCACCACCACCACCACCATACAGCTGCCACTACCACCACCACCATACAGCTGCCGCCACCGTCATACAGCTGCCACCTCCGCTGCAGTATCTCCCATAAACATCATTGGTTTAATGTAATATGTGAAAAACATCATCACTCTGAATTAACAACGAAACATTGAAATTTGTTAAAAACTTTAAATATAAGGAATGGACAGGTTTTATCAGCGGAATATAATATGCAGACTACACAATAAATAACACTTTTGTTATTATATATAATGTAAGATGGGGAAGCAAACAACTGATAGATGGACAACTGTATTTTCCTAATGGAAAGAAGAAGAAGAAACATAGATTAAATATAAACATTGTTTTTCCTCTAATTTCCAATGTGGCATGAAGGAAGAAGTAGTTCAGTCTGATCCTTGACAATAGTAGAAATATTTATGTTTGCGTGTGAATGCATTAATATATGTGGTACTGAGAATGGGGAAAAGGGTGTTGTAGATTAACTGACCAGTCATTTCTTTAATTCTTGAGAAAAATGTTGTGTAATGTTTGGGGACTAGTAAGATATTAATAGAATAACAAAACCTTCCATATTTCTTCAATTTGGAGGGAACATAGGGTGTAGAGAGAAGCATTGTACCTATCAGGGTTGTTTTAATCTCAATTTTCCTATAAAGATCAGATAAATAGAGAAAGGTTAAGGGCTGATAAGTGTTTTCTTGCCCGAAACGCATTGCGTAATAGTGGCTTTAGGCATTGTATGTACTAGCTCTATCTATATATCAATCCATTAATGTAACATCACTTGTATGTATGTACCTTACCTGAATAAACATATTTATTTTATTTATATTTATTTTAAGTAGATGTTCCTCAAGGAATAACCAAGTATGACCCCACATGTGTGGTCCAACGACAGGACATATACTCGGGGATCATATGTTTGAAGTTTCCACTTGAGAGACTAAACTGCTTTTGTTCCCCATTAATTACCAGGACAATATATTGACAAACTGGATGTGCACTGTGTGTGGAATGTCATGAAGTAAATAAATATGTCTCGATGTATGTTCTAATAAGTAAGGTTATTTGGTGAAGCTATAGTTAAATAGGATGCTCACTTTCCCCTTCAGAGCAGGAGAGATTGCCGAAATAGAGGACATACAGAGAACATATAAATTATACATAGACACGATTAAGCACCTGAACTATTAAGATCGTCTTAAAGCTCTGCAAATGTACTTCCTAGGAAGGAGACGCGAGAGATATAAAATAACATACAGTGTGAGATCTCTCAGATCACTAACTTATTGCTTTTATATGTGCTTGCAAGAACTATCTTCGCAAGTTGATGTCCTAAGTGTGTCACCTTGGATGTCTATGGACTTGTGTCATCGAGAGGAGTCCCAAGAGGTAACTGGATGTGACCTGAATTGGTTGGATGTCGTGCAATGGAGAATGCATACTCAAATCACCATGGGTAGGGTTCCCTCTACACAGAGGGAGGATATTGTAATAGTTTGGTAGGACTTGGGGGTGAGAATAGGCTCTGACCCCTACAAACGGTTAGAATAGGGGTGACCACAGACCCTCCTTCACCCATTGGAAACTATGGGACACTGGTGGAAGGCGGCGACACCAGGCCTCACGCCACGAGAGGACACTGGTGCCGGATCCAATGGGAGCAGAGTATGAAAAGCGCGGGAAAGGCCTTCGGCCCGGATTGGCCGACAGGTGATGACGTCACAGCATTCACGAGGCCGCACGAGGACCCAGTCTCCACATTCGGTGTCGAGGACATGGAGAGGGAGCAGCAGGCCGTCTCGGGAGCTCAGAGACATGCCTCTTTTTGTCCTCGTCCTTACTATACCTAAACACCAGTAATTATTCCAGAACCGAATCACTGTGTAATTGCGGGTGTCAATAGGGCTTATCTACATCAATAAGATCTGAATTAACGACAAGTGGTAAGACTCGGTCATATGTGAGTCTGAGAGAAGAGTGATTGTCCATCTAGCAGTGAACATCTTAAGGGACAATGAAGTGTTAACAGCCTAGTGGCGATAATGAACAATTGGTGTTTCGCAATAGAGTGTGAGCGAGAGGAGGGTGTGAAGTAACTTCCGACACTCCAGGTATGTGTGGAGCGGGTGTGTTGCCACGCGCGCCAAAATAGAAAACGAGAAGTGTGGGAGGAGGCAACCCGTCCTCAACTCAAGTCCATTCCATCCAGCGGTCGACCCCACAGACGCATTCATACATTTTTACATGCTGTCCATTCAAAACTGGAATTTTCTCAAATGTAAATTAATATTATAATATACTAGCATATTGTACACATATCGGCATAAGTTAGGTTAGGTTAGGTGTTTAGGTTCTGTTGGCGATTATTTGTATTTGTAGTACGTGGGTGAAGCATTTATAGCGTTGTGATTCGAACAAAATTCGTCAGTGAAACACTTGTTCCGGATATGTTCGAACGTCAGCAGTTGTGAGTCGTGTGTAAACCGCTTTTCGTTCATAAACAGGGGGTTTGGCGGGTGCATGGAATCACTTTTGGATCTTTGTTTGGAGGACGGGCTGTTTACAGCGTTGTGGTTCGAACAAAATTCATGAGTGAAGCATTTGTTCCGGAAGTGTTCGAACGAAATCAGATGTGATTCGTGTGCAGTTTTTCATTCATAAACAGGGGGTTTTGCGGGGTGCATGGAATCACTTTTGGGTCTTTGTTTGGAGGACGGGCTGCAGGAGGAGAACAAAACCCGTCCTCGACTCAATTCCACAGCCCGTGATCCAAACGAAGACCCTAAAGTGATTCCATGCACCCGCTAAACCCTCTGCTGATGAATGAAAAACTGTTTACACACAACTCACAACTGAATTCGTTCGAACACTTCTGGAACCAGTGCTTCACTCATGAATTTTGCTCGAACTACAACGCTGTAAATGCTTCACCCACGTACTACAAATACAAATAATCGCCAACAGAACCTAAAGGCAGCCTAAATGTGGTGGAGGCTGACTCCATACACAGTTTCAAATTTATATATGGCCCAGTAGGCTCAGGTATTTGTACACCAGTTGATTGACAGTTGAGAGGCGAGACCAAAGAGTCAAAGCTCAACCCCCGCAAGCACAAATAAGTGAGTACAAATAGGTGAATACACACACACACACACGCACACACACACACACACACACACAGAGACGAACTCTGACTGCCAAACGCAGGACATTCACAACTGGAACAAACACAGAGGATGGGATGGAACAGGAAGCCTGGATGAAGGAAGTACTCCAGCAAATGCAGAATGAATTCAGTGAAGGACTGAGGGTAATGAGGGAGACAGTAGCCAACCTGCAAGATGATTTAAGGGCAGCAAAGGAGGAGATAAGATACCTAAAGGAGACTCTTCCACAATACCAGGCACAAACCGTACCCCAGGGAGATGGGAATGCTACTGTGGAGGGGACCACCACAACCCAGATCTCATTTGCTGAAATGCTTAAAAAGAGCCCTGAAGCTAGGTCTGCGGTTAAGGAAGTTGCCATGGAAGTGGCTTCCTCTCAGGAAGCAGCTAGATGTACTAGCCGGCTGATAGAGAGAAATAGAGCAGTAGTAGTAGCAGGCATTGAAGAACAAACAGGGACCAGACCAAAGGAGCGGAGAGACAAGGACAAAAACATGATTAAAGAGATCCTTAAAGAGGTAAGGATGGAGGGAGCTGAGCGAAATGTTGAAAAGGTTTTCAGGCTTGGAAAGTACAACAAGGACAGAGACCGAATGATAAAGGTGGTTTTCATGAGCGAAATCGCGAAAGAGGAACTGCTAGCAAGGAAGTGTTGTCTAAAAGGTGTAGAGAAGTTCAAGAAAATATTCCTGCAGAGGGATATGACAAGGGAAGAGAGAATACGGACAGCAGACGCGAGGAAGGAGCGCAGGGAGAGAGAAGGAAATCAGAGTACCACAACCCAGAACCCTACAATCCCAGAGCGAAGTGGAGAACCCTCCTCAAACAGTGCAACAGCCACAGGGATTGGGGCACCACCCCCAAATTCTACCCAACAGACACCCAACCTGCCCCATCCCCTGTCAGCCCCCCACTAAGTACCCACCTAGGGCACCTTCCCCCCACCCACCCCCCTCCCCCCACTCACCCCCCTTCTCCCCCTCACCCCTCTCCCCAGGACCTCCCTTCCCCCCCATCCCCCATGCCCTCCCTTCTCCCACATGCCTTCCCGTCTCTCCCACCCCCATGCCCTCCCTTCCCCCCCTCCCCCCTAAGCCCCCCACTCTCCCCCACCCCACCTAAGTCTTCTCCTCTCCCCCACTCCCCTAAACCCTCCCCTCTTCCTCACCCACCTCAGCCCTCCCTTTTCCCCCACGCCCCCCAAGCCCTCCACCCTTTTCTCTCCCCCCAAGCCCCCCCATCTCCCCTATCCCCCACAGCCTCTCCTCCCCCCATGCTTCCCCAACCCTCCCTCTCTTACCCACCCCCTGTACCCTCCCCCTCTTATCCACCCCCTGTACCCTCCCCCTCTTATCCACCCCCTGTACCCTCCCCCTCTCCCCCACCACCCCAAGCCCTCCCTCCTCCACCAATCCCCCCGTGCCAGGTCCCCCCAGCTCCCACTCACCCCAGATCCCAAAGGTCCCCCCCAGAAAAGAAGCAGAAGAGAGTCAGTTTCAGAGTGATGTACTCGAACATAGATGGGATCACAAGCAAGACAAGTGAACTAAGGGAAAGAGCACAAGAAGTTAACCCAGATGTAATCGGACTCACTGAAACAAAACTCTCTGGAATCATAACGAATGCCGTGTTTCCCCAGGAGTATACAGTAATAAGGAAAGAGAGGGAAGGTAGAGGAGGAGGCGGAGTGGCCCTACTCATGAGAAGGGAATGGAGTTTTAAGGAGATGGCCATCCCGGGCTGTGAGGAGTTCAGAGACTACATAGCAGGCACCATAACAATGGGAGGACCAAGAATAGTAGTAGCAGTAATATACAACCCTCCACCAAATGACAGGAGACCCAGTCAAGAGTATGAAAACAACAACAAGGCAGTTAACACTATAATTGAGAGGGCAGCCTCTGCTGCCTGTAGAAATAGATCCCACCTGCTCATCATGGGCGACTTCAATCACGGAAAGATTGACTGGGAGAACAAGGAACCGCATGGAGGCGAGGATACGTGGAGAGCTAAACTATTGGAGGTGGTGACAAGCAACTTTTTAACCCAGCATGTCGGAGAACCCACAAGGATGAGAGGCAATGACGAACCAGCGAGACTCGACCTAGTCTTCACTCTGAACGACTCCGACATAAGAGAAATCGGTTTTGAGGACCCAGTAGGAATGAGCGACCACAGTGTACTGGTGTTTGAGTACTTGATTGAAGAAGGGTTATTGAACTCGAGGAGGGATACCGAAACCAAAAGGTTAGCATACCGAAAGGGAAACTATGAGGGGATAAGAAAATTCCTAACAGATATAGCATGGGAAACAGAGCTCAGGGGAAAGACGGCCCAAGATATGATGGATTACATCACGCAGAAGTGCAAGGACGCAGCGAACAAGTTTGTCCCAGTCCAAAAGGAAAACAGAGAAATGAAGATGAGAAACCCATGGTTTAATCAAAGATGTAGGCTAGCTAAGCAGCAAAGTAAAAGGGCATGGAGAAACTATAGGAATAACAGGACACTGGAGAGCAGAGAAAGATACCAGAATGCCAGGAATGAATATGTCAGGATGAGAAGAGAGGCAGAAAGACAATACGAAAATGACATCGCAAGCAAGGCAAAGACTCAGCCTAAATTGTTGCATAGCCACATTAGGAGAAAAACAACAGTAAAGGAACAGGTTATGAGATTAAGGATAGGGGCGGAAGGATTCACTACAAATGACAAGGAAGTGTGTGAGGAATTGAATAAGAAATTCCAGGAGGTCTTCACCTTAGAACAAGGAGAAATTCCAGAGGTAAGTGAGGGAATAGCTAACCAGGAACCACTGGAAGAGTTTGAGATTACCAGTGGGGAAGTAAGGAAGTGTTTACTAGAGTTGGACGTGACAAAGGCTATAGGCCCAGATGGAATCTCCCCTTGGGTTCTAAAGGAAGGAGCAAGAGAGCTGAGCCTACCACTCTCCATAGTGTATAACAAATCACTGGCAACAGGGGAACTGCCAGATATTTGGAAAGCAGCTAACGTAGTCCCGATATACAAGAAAGGGGATAGACAGGAGGCACTGAACTACAGGCCAGTGTCCCTAACCTGCATACCATGCAAGCTGATGGAGAAGATTGTGCGAAAAAAACTAGTGGAGCATCTGGAGCGAAGGAACTTTGTAACACAGCATCAACATGGGTTCAGGGATGGCAGGTCCTGCCTCACAGGGTTACTTGAATTCTACGACCAGGCAACAAAAATAAGGCAAGAAAGAGAAGGGTGGGCAGACTGCATATTTTTGGATTGTCAGAAAGCCTTTGATACAGTGCCACACAAGAGGCTAGTGCGAAAGTTGGAGATGCAGGCTGGAGTGAGAGGGAAGGTACTCCGGTGGATAGAGGAATACCTAAGCAACAGGAGACAACGAGTCTGTGTGAGGGGTGAGGTCTCAGATTGGCGAGACGTCACAAGTGGAGTCCCGCAGGGGTCAGTCCTTGGACCTATACTGTTTCTGGTATATGTAAATGATCTCCCAGAGGGTATAGATTCGTTCCTCTCAATGTTTGCCGACGATGCAAAAATTATGAGGAGGATTGAAACAGAGGATGATAGTAGGAGGCTACAAGATGACCTGGATAGACTGAGTGAATGGTCCAACAAATGGCTGTTGAAGTTCAACCCGAGTAAATGCAAAGTAATGAAACTAGGAAGTGGAAACAGGAGGCCAGGCACAGGATACAGAATAGGAGATGAAGTACTTAATGAAACAGACAGAGAGAAAGATCTAGGAGTTGATATCACACCAAACCTGTCTCCTGAAGCCCACATAAAGAGAATAACGTCTGCGGCATATGCGAGGCTGGCTAACATCAGAACGGCGTTCAGGAACCTGTGTAAGGAATCATTCAGAATCTTGTACACCACATATGTAAGACCAATCCTGGAGTATGCGGCCCCAGCATGGAGCCCGTACCTTGTCAAGCACAAGACGAAGCTGTAAAAAGTCCAAAGGTATGCTACTAGACTAGTCCCAGAACTAAGAGGCATGAGTTATGAGGAAAGGCTGCGGGAAATGCACCTCACGACACTGGAAGACAGAAGAGTAAGGGGGGACATGATCACAACCTACAAAATCCTCAGGGGAATCGACCGGGTAAACAAGGATGAACTATTCAACACTGGTGGGACGCGAACAAGGGGACACAGGTGGAAGCTGAGTACCCAAATGAGCCACAGAGACGTTAGAAAGAACTTTTTCAGTGTCAGAGTAGTTAGTAAATGGAATGCATTAGGAAGTGATGTGGTGGAGGCTGACTCCATACACAGTTTCAAATGTAGATATGATAGAGCCCAATAGGCTCAGGAATCTGTACACCAGTTGATTGACGGTTGAGAGGCGGGACCAAAGAGCCAGAGCTCAACCCCCGCAAGCACAATTAGGTGAGTACAATTAGGTGAGTACACACACACACACACAGGAAGCAGCCGGTAAAAGCTGTCTAACTCCCAGGGACCTATTTACTGCTAGGTAACAGGGGCATCAGGGTGAAAGAAACTCTGCCCATTTGCTTCCGCTATCGCCTTGGATCGATCCCGCGTCCATAGATCTAGGCATCCAGAACGCTGTCCACTCAGCCACCAGCCGCCCAGTGGTGTCAAGTGCCATCTTGTTATTGGCTCGTCTGTGTGATAATTACTGTGGGTAACTGTCGTAATTATTGAAGTGTTATTTAACGTAATTAAGGAGGTGTTAATTATCTTTGACTGGTAACTGACTGTGTAACAGTGATTAACGTAACTCACTGGTTGTTAATGGTCTGAGTGACAGATGGTAATTAACGTAATTTTGATAAAATGATTGTTGACTGTCGGTGTGACAATGATTAATGAAATTGTTGTTAATTAAATATCTACGAATTGTTAATGGTGTGAGTGACAGTGTCATTAACGTGTTGACTGTCCGAGTGACAGAAGGATTACCGTTAATTGATTCATTGTGACTGTCTGTCTTGATGACATTGATAAAGTGAAGTGATTAACTGGTTTTGTTATTGTTGTTGATTGTCTTGGTGTCATTGTATTTAATATTCATTTACGTGTGTTAATGTAATGTTATGTAATGTGTGGGTGGAGTGTTTTGATACTGCCAGTAGCTAGAGTAGCAATTACCAAGTGTGTTCATGTAGTGTTCAGGATAGTTCATCTTTGTTCATGACCTGTCCAGTGGGTCGAGACTGTTGGTCTTTGTATACCTGTAGAGTTGTGGGACCGGAGACCTGCTGCGAGGGTGTGTTGGGACAGTTGTTGAAGTGACACTCATGAGTAACGTAAACAACTTGACTCACTGTGTATTAGTCAGCAAGTTGTTGAATAAACCTTGCTAAGACGCCTCTGATATGATTCTGCAGTACTGCCCTCACATATTTCACTTGCTAAATGCCACTGTCATTGATTTAAGTTGACTCGGGATCCAGCCCCATAACCGAAACCACTGAATTAGAATTTGGTGTGAGAATCCATCCGCTACCTGCTAGATTTGCTTGCAAGCAAGTTGCAGAGAGAACCTACCTATCACATCCAGATCCAAGTGAGGAAGGTCTGGTATTGTGGAATTGAAGACCGCTCTGGCCTTCATCTCCACCTGAAGTACTTAGGATCTTTGGCGTCTTGGTCACACCTCCGGAGTGTATACAATTGTTTGTCGAAGACAAACATTCGAATCCACATCCCATAACAAGTATAAATCTCACATTCTGGCGCCCAGCGCGGTGCTAGACTTGTGTGGGAAAATTAGTCATTACACATCTGACGCCCGAGGTGGGGCTAAGAGGTGTATAAGGATAAAGGAAAATCCATACTCTCACATACTCAAGGGAAATACTGGAGGAACAGGTCCCAAATCTTCCCAGAAAAATAACAACATACTGGAGTGAACGATATGGAAGGAAATGTAGAATAGAACCAGTGAAGAGCAGAGGTGCTATAGGCACAATCAGAGAGCACTGTCTAAACATCAGAGGTACAGTGAGGAGTAGAGGCGCCATAGGCACAATCAGAGAACATGTATAAACGTCAGAGGTCCGCGGTTGTTCATCCGCCCAGCGAGAATAAGAAATATTGCTGGAACAAATGTGGACGCCTTCAGTTGAAAACTGGATAGTTTTCTACAGGAGGTGCTGGACCAACGGGGCTGTTGAGGGTATATGGGCCTGCGGGCCACTCCAATCAACAGCATTTTGGACCAAGCTCTCACAAGTCAATCATGGCCTCGGGCCTGGCTTAGGGAGTAGAAGAGCCCTAGGCCTGGCTTGGGGAGAAGAAGAGTCCCGGGCCTGGCGTGGAGAGAAGAAGAGCCCAAGGCTGGCTTGGGGATAAAAAGAGCCCCAGGCCTGGCATGGGGAGAAGAAGAGCCCTTGCCCTGGCTTGGGGAGAAGAAGAGCCCCAGGCCTGCCTTGGGGAGAAAAAGAGCCCCAGACCTGGCTCGGGGAATTGAAGAGCCCTAGGCCTGCTTTGGGGAGTAGAAGAACCCCAGGTCTGGCTTTGGGAAAAAGAAGAGGTCCAGGCCTGGCTTGGGGAGAAGAAGAGCCCCAGACCTGACTTGGGGAAAAGAAGAGCTCCAGGCTTGGCTTGGGGAGAAGAAGAGTTCCAGGCCAGGCTTGGGGAGAAGAAGAGTCCCAGGCCTGGCTTGGGGAGTTGAAGAGCCCCAGGCCTGGCTTGGGGAGTTGAAGAGCCCTAGGCATGGCTTGGGGAGTAGAAGAGCCCCAGGCCTGGCTTGGGGAGAAAAAGAGCTCTCGGAACCCCATCCAGGTACAATCCAGATAACAGTTTATGACTCCCTTGTTACAATCGATGATAGGAGTGAAGCTACAATAAGGTAATTTAGGTTGGGAGGTGATAAGAATACATTTGATTTTTTTAACTTTGAGTTAGCAATTATAGGTAGTACATTACATCATCTTAGAATGGGGCTGTGAGAATTAGACTGGGGTATGTGGAATGTAAAGGTTTTATGAGATTTAAAAAACAATAAACAGTTTATTGCTAAAGTAATGGGACAAAATCCAGATACTTTGCTCTATTCTCACTTCAACTCTTCCTGCAAATTATAAAAGAGAAAGAGACGATCAAGGAAGTGTGTTTGGAAGTCAAAACTAGAGATGACCAAGTGGAAGTAGAAATTAGACAAACAATTAGGACAGAAGTTTTTACCAACAGTAAATTAGTATTAAACACTACAGATAGAAGTAATTCCATCATAATTTTTGGGTGTTTAGAAAAGAAAATGTTATTTTGAGTGGACAGAGCATCAGAAGAGCAGAAAATAATTCAGAAAAGAGTAGATTTAGGGAAAAGCCTGAATTCAAAGGAAAATGTCAGTGATTTTAGGAGGATAGGAAAATATGAGAAGGACAAGAATCGCCCCTTAAGGGTGACATTTAATGGAGTAAAACATATTGAGGGAAGTGCTTAGAAAGGCCAGGAAATTGCATAGTGATGAGGAAGGCAAACATTGCTCATTAAGACGAAACCTCTCAAAGAAACACAGCGGAAAGCTGAAAGCAAACCTCGATGATGCAAAACGTCTAAACGTCAAATGAACAGTTCCAAAGTTTGTTCGAACAAAAGGAGCATTTCAGACAGCCGGAAACAATGTCAATTCCAGAGCACACCATACAATACATACAGGTATCTCAAGATGAAGTGAAAATATTACTCAAGGGGCTAGGAAGAAGTAGAGCAGTTGGATCTGATGGAGTTTCACCTTCGGTGCTGCAAGAACGTGCAACTGAGCTCAGCATTTAACTCTAATATTCCAGACATCCTGGTGCACAGGAATCTTAGCAGGTATAAGAAAAAGCCAAACATAGTGCCAATCTATGATAATGGTGGTCAAAAGGAACCTGTAAATTACAGATTCGTATCATTAACAAGTGTGGTAGTCAAAACACTACAAACAATAGTTAAAGCAAATGGGTTTACCACCTAGCGAGTATTGACATAATAACTGACAGGCAGTATGGTTTTCGAACAGGAAGTTCCTGTGTAACAAATCTACTTAGTTTTTATGATAGGGCCACAGAGATTCTAGAGGAAAAAGCTGGTTGGGTTGACTCTCTCTATCTGGACACGAAAAAGGCTTTTGATAGAGTCCCACAAAACAGGTTGTTCTGGAAACGGAGACATGCTGGAGGGGTGACTGGGAGACTTTGGAAATGGATGAAAAATTTTCTGACTGACAGATGAGAGCGGTAATCAGAGACAATGTATATGATTGGAGGAGTGTTACTAGCGGAGTACCACAGGGTTCAGTTCTTGCACCAGTAACATTCATCGTTTATATAAACTATCTACCAGAAGGAATACAGAATTATATGAACATGTTTGTGGATGATGCTATGATACATGGAGAAGATAGGAGACGCAGACGATTGTAATGCCCTTCAAATTGATCTAGATAAAATATGTGCTTGGAGCGACATGTGTCAAATGGAATTCAACGTGAATAAAAGCCGTGTTATGGAATTTGGAATCGGAAAAAAATAGATCACACACACAACTTAGAAATTATGTGGCAAGGAAATAAATAATTCTAAGAAAGAACGAGATATAGGGGTGGTTTTGGGTAGTAAACTGTCGCCAGAGGTACACATGAAGAACATTGTGAGAGGAACGTATGCGTCGCTTTCCAAATTCAGACATACTTTTAATTGCTTGGACGAGGGAAATACTAAAGAAACAATTCAAGACTTTCGGGAGATAAAAATGTAAATATGCACCTCTTGAGTGGTGTTCATTTCTCAAAAAGCACATCAATAAACTGGAAAAGGTGCAAAGGCATGCTACAAAATGGCTTCCAGAACTGAAAAATAGGAGTTACGAGGAGAGACTATTTCGGGCCTTGCCCGAAACGCTATGCGTATTAGTGGCTTTAGGTATTTGTATGTACTAGCTCTGCCTATAAATAATCAGAATGTTTGTAACTGCATCTATGTATGTACTTTTCCTAAATAAAATATTATTATTATTATTATTATTATTATTATTATTATTATTATTATTATTATTATTATTATTATTATTATTATTATTATTATTATTATTATTATTATTATTATTATTATTATTACTAGAGGCGCTAAACATAAAGAAACTAGAAGATAGAAGAAAAAGTGGTGACATGATCACTACTTACAAAATACTAATATGAATCGACCAAACTGACGAAGAGAATTTCCAGAAACCAGCAACTTCACGAACAAGAGGACACAGAACCAAGATAAGGAAGCAAAGGTGCCAAAAGATATATGACAGTTTTATTTTGCAAACAGAGTGATAGACGGTTGGAACAAGTTGTGGGAGATGGTGGTGGAGGCCAAAACTGTTAGTAGTATCATAGCGTTATATGACACAGTACTGGGAAGACAGGACACCACGAGAGTAGCTTTCATCCTATAACAATCACACACACACACACACACACACACACACACACACACACACACACACACACACACACACACACAGGGAGCCGGTGGCCAAGCGGACAGCACGCTGGACATGTGATCCAGTGGTCCCGGGTTCGATCCCGGGCGCCGGCGAGAAACAATGGGCAGAGTTTCTTTCACCCTATGCCCCTGTTACCTAGCAGTAAATAGGTACCTGGGAGTTAGTCAGCTGTCACGGGCTGCTTCTTGGGGTGTGTGTGTGTGGTGTAAAAAAAATAGTAGTATTAGAAACAGTTTATTGACAGTTGAGAGGCGGGTCGAAAGAGCAGAGCTCAACCCACACAAGCACAACTAGGTGAATACACACACACACATCATGGTCACGAAGTGGCCATCTCCGCCCCCTCCCCCCCCCCCCACCCCCAGTTTCCCACGCATCCCCCCCCCCTACAAACACACACACAAACACACACATTTAACCTGTTGAGAGGCGGGACCAAAGAGTCAGAGCTCAACCCCCGCAAGCACAATTAGGTGAGTACAATTAGGTAAATACACACACTCACACTTCTCTCTCTCCCCCTCATTTTTCCCCCTCTATCTCTATCATAGGGAGAAAGCTAGGTCTGCAGTTAAGGAAGTTGCCATGGAAATGGCTTCTTCTCAGGAAGCAGCTAGATGTACCAGCCAGCTGATAGAGCAAAAAAAAAGCGGTAGTAATAGTAGTCATTAAGGAGCAAACAGGGACCGGTCCAGTGGAAAGGAGAGACAAGGACAAAAATGAAGTTACTGAGATCCTTAAAGTGGTAAATATGGAGAGGGCTGACCAAGATATTGAAAAGGTTTTCAGGATCGGATGGTACAACAAGGATAGAGACCGAGTGATAAAGGTGGTATTCAAGAGTGAAAGAACAAAAGAGGACTTATTAGCAAGGAAGAGCAGACTAGCAAATGTACAGAAGTTCAAAAATATATTCCTGCAGAGGGATATGACAAGGGGCGACAGAAAGAGGGCAGCAGCCGCAAGGAGGGAGCACAGGAAGAAAGAAAGGAATCAGGGAGCCATGATCTTGAGCCCTACAATCCCAGAGGGGAGCGGGGAACCCTCCACAAGCAGCTCAACAGACACAGTGAGAGAAGCATCTCCCCCATCCTCCACCCAATAGATGCCCTACCTGCCCCAACCCTTGGTGCCCAAGGTGCCCAACTTGGGCACCCTCCCCCGGATCTCCCTTCTCCCCCATCCCCAAGCCCTCCCTAATCCCCCATGCCCTCCCTTCTCCTCCATCCCCAAGCCTTTCCTTCTTCCTCATCCCCCTCGGCACTCCCTATCCCTCAACAACCTCCCCAAGCCCTCCTTCCTTTTATGTCCCCCCAAGCCTCCCCTTCTCCCACACTCTCCGAAGCCTCCCCCTCTCATCCACTCCCCCAAGCCTCCCCCTCCCATTCCCTTCCCCATGCCTCCAACCCAAGGCCTCTTTTCTCGCCAACCCTTCAAGCCCTCCCTCCTACACCACGCTCCCCGTACTAGATCCTCCCAGCCCCCGCACACCCCAGAGCCCCCAGGTTCCCCTTCATAGGCCCTACCATCCCGGTCCCTCTCTGTTTCCCTGCTTTAGGGGAAGCAATGGGATCTGAGAAAGGACAGATTAGATTAGAGTAAGGTAAGAGTATGACAACAACAACATAGCAGTTAACACTATAATTGAGAAGGCAACCTCCGCTGCCAGTACAAATAGATCCCATCTGCTCATCATGAGGGACTTCAATCACGGAAGGATAGACTGAGAGAACGAGGAACCGCATGGAGGAGAGGACACATTGAGAGCCAAACTAATGGAGGTGGCGACAAGAAACTTTCTAAGCCAGCATGTCAAGGAACCCACTAGGATGAGAGGAAACGATGAACCAGCGAGACTTGACCTAGTCTTCACTCTGAACCGACTCAAACATAAGGGAAATCGGATTTGAGGAACCCAGTAGGAATGAGCAACCACAGTGTACACCTTTGAATATCTGGTTGAGGAAGGGTTGTTGAACTCGAGGAGGGGTACTGAAAACAAAAGGCTGGACACATTCCAAAAGGGAAACTATGAGGAGATAAGAAAATAACTAACAGATATAACATGGGAAACAGAGCTCAAGGGAAAGACGGCGCAAGACATGATGGACTTCATCACGCAGAAGTGCAAGGAAGCAGGAAACAAGTTTGTCTTACTCCAAAAAGGAAAACAATGAAGTGAAGATGAGAAACCCATGGTTTAATCAGAGATGTAGGCTACCTAAGCAGCAAAGTAAAACTATAGGAATAACAGGACACTTGAGAGCAGAGAAAGATACCAGAGTGCCAGGAATGAATATGTCAGGATAAGTAGAGAGGCAGAACGTTAATACAAAAATTATATTGCAAGCAAGGCAAAGACAACCTATATTGCTGCACAGCCACATCAGGAGAAAAAACAGTAAAGGAACAGGTAATAAAAATAAGGATAAGGGCAGAAGGATTCACTACAAACAACAAGGAAGTGTGTGAGGAACTGAATAAGAAATTCCAGGAGGTCTTCACTCTAGAGCAAGGAGAGATGCCAGGGATAAGAGAGGGAATAGTTAACCAGGAACAACTGGAAGAGTTTGAGATTACCAGTGGGAAAGTAAGGAAGTGTTTACTAGAGTTGGATGTGACAAAGACCATAGGCCCAGAAGGAATCTCCCCTTGGATAATAAAGAAGGAGCAGAAGCACTGTGCTTGCCACTCTCCATAGTGTATAACAAATCACTGGCAACAGGGGAACTGCCAGAAATTTGGAAAGCAGCTAATGTGGTTACGATATACAAGAAATGTGATAGACAGGAGGCACTGAACTACAGGCCAGTGTCCCTAACCTGCATACCATGCAAGCTGATGGAGAAGATTGTGCGAAGAAAGCTAGTAGAACATCTGGAGCGAAAGAACTTTGCAACACAGCATCAATATGGGGTTCAGGGATGGCAAGTCCTGCCTCACAGGGCTAGTTGAATTCTACGACCAGGCAACAGAAATCAGGTAAGCAAGAGAGGGGTGGGCAGACTGCATATTTTTGGAGTGACAGAAAGCCTTTGATACAGTATCACACAAGAGGATAGTGAAAAAGCTGGAGATGCAGGCTGGAGTGAAAGGGAGAGTACTCCGTTGGGAAAGGGAGTACCTAAGCAACAAAAGACAACGAGTCACTGTGAGGGGTGAGGTCTCAGATTGGCGTGACGTCACAAATGGAGTCCCATAGGGGTCAGTACTTGGACCTATACTGTTTCTGATTTATGTAAATGATCTCCCAGAGGGGTATAGACTCGTTTCTCTCAATGTTTGCTGATGATGCAAAAATTATGACGAGGATTGAAGATGATAGTAGGAGACTACAGGATGACCTAGACAGACTGAATGAATGGTCCAACAAATGGGTGCTAAAGTTTAACCTGAGTAAATGCAAAGTAATGAAACTAGGCGGTGGAAACAGAAGGCCAGACACAGGATACAGAATAGGAGATGAAGTACATCATGAAACGGACAGAGAGAAAGATCTAGGAGTTGATATCACACCGAACCTGTCTCCTGAAGCCCACATAAAAAGAATAACGTCTGCAGCATATGCGAGGCTGGCCAACATCAGAACAGCCTTCAGGAACCTATGTGAGGAATCATTCAGAATCTTGTATACCACATATGTAAGACCAATCCTGGAGTATGCGGCCCCAGCATGGAGCCCGTACCTTGTCAAGCACAAGAGGAATCTGGAAAAAGTTCAGAGGTATGCCAGTAGACTTGTCCCAAAACTAAGAGGCATGAGTTACAAGGAAATGCTGCGGGAAATGCACCTTACGACACTGGAAGACAAAAGGGTGAGGGAAGACATGATCACTACCTACAAATTCCTCAGGGGAATTGACAGGGTAGACAAGGATAAACTATTCAAGACTGGTGGTACGTGAACAAGGGACCACAGGTGGAAACTGAGTGTGCAAATGAGCCACAGAGATATTAGAAAAACCTTTTTTAGTGTCAGAGTGGTTGACAAATGGAATGCATTAATAAGTGATATGGTGGAGGCTGACCCATGATGTGATGTGGTGGAGGCTGACTCCATGATGTGATGTGGTGGAGGCTGACTCCATGAAGTGATGTAAAACTCCATGCACAGTTTCAAGTGTAGATATGATAAAGCGATGTAGGCTCAGGATTCTGTACACCAGTTGATTGACAGTTGAGAGGCGGGACCAAAGAGCCGAAGCTCAACCCCCGCCAGCACAACTTGGTGAGTACACACTCAGTCGCAGGGCCTCTCAGCTGAGTGGACATTATCCGGGTTCGATTCCCGGCCGAGGCTGAAACAACTGGGCAAATTTTTTCCACGCTGATGCACCTGTTCACCTAGCAGTAAAAAGTTAGTTAGACAGCCTAGGAGTTATTCAGCAGACACAGGTTGCTTCCTGGGGATGTGTGCGTGTGTTAGAAATATATGTATTAGATATAATTGAGGAAAAATTGATTGGTTAGAAAGGCGGGGTCCAAGAGCTAATAGCTCGATTCTGCAAACACAAATAGTAAATAAACAAACAACGCCTCACAGGTTTAATACAATTCTATGGCCGGGGCAACACAAATTCATCAAGAAAGTAAAGGATGGGCAGCCTGTTAGGAAGCTCTTGATTCACGGCCCCATGAATGGCTGTTGCATAAGATAAAGAAACAAGCAAGAGTAACAGGTAAGGGCTCCACTGGAAAAGGGAGTACCTAAGCTACAAAAAACAGAGTTACTTTGAGAGAAAGACCTCAAAATGTCACAAGCGGACTCCCACAGGTTTTTGTACTCGGACCTATCAATTTTATGATATGTATAAATGATCTTCCATATGATATTGATTCATTCCTCTCAAGGTCTGCTGACGAGGCTAAAATAATGAGGAAGAATGAGACAAAGGAGGACAGCAAGAGACTGCAAGATGACCTGGACAAACTAAAGGAATGGTCCAACAAATAGCTATAAAAGTACTGAAAATAGGTGTAGGGATCAGGAGGCGGAAGACAGGGTGACAGCTGGAAAAAAAAATCCTTCAGGAATCAAGATGAGAGAAAGGTCTCGGAGTAGATATCAAGCCGGACCTGTTCCTCTGATGTCCACATCAAAACGATATAATCAGCGGCGTATAGGCGAGGCTTAAAAACATATCAACTGCCTTTAGAAACTTGTCTAAGGAATATTTATAACCTTGTATACCTTATATGTTTGACCAACCCCGGAGTATCCGGTCTAACTACTTGGGCTGGACGGTAGAGCGACGGTCTCGCTTAATGCAGGTCGGCGTTCAATCCCAGACCGCCCAAGTGGTTGGGCACCATCCTTTTCCCCCCGTCCCATCCCAAATCCTTATCATGTGACCCCCATTCCAAGTGCTATATAGTCGCAATGGCTTTGCGCTTGTCCTTACGGGCTCACCATAGCCCGTGCTACATGGACATTTCGTTCTGAGTAGCTAAATCTAAAACAACAACTGGCGCTTTCCCCTGATAATTCCCACTCTCCCGGAGTACCCGGCTCCAGCGAAGAGTCCACATCCCTTCAAACAAAAAACGAAGTTTCACAAAAAATTTGGAGCAATGCTACAGGCTATTCCCCAAGATGAGTGGCATGAAATATAAGGAAAGACTTCTGGAATTACTCCTCACGACACTGAAAGACAGAAGATTTAGAGGAGACGTGATTACCACCTACAAATTAAAAGATGAACTGACACGGGTAGATAAAGACATACAGTTTAGCAGGGATGGAACATGCACAAGGGAACACAGGTGGGAACCGAATGCGCAAACGAGCCACAGAGACTCTATACAGAATGTTTTTAGTATCAGAGAAAGTGTCTAGTGTCAAATGGAAAGCATTAGGAAGTGATGTGGTGGAGGAAGACTACATTCACAATTTCAAATGTAGCTATGATAGAGTTCAATATGCTCATTAACCTGTACACCAGTTGATTGACAGGTGAAAAGCGGGACCAAAAAGCCGAAGCTCAACCCATGCAAGTACAACTAGGTGAGAACTATTAGTTGAGTACACACACACTTGGGTGACTCCTCCACAGAGGCTACTTCATTACTATACACTTATCACCATCCACACCATGTCCCAACTCTGAGTCCCTCCTCTTAGTAATCCCTCCTCTTTAATCTCATCTTCGTATTTCCCCTCTTTAATCTCTTCTTAACACCCAAATCTCACACTGTCTTTCACTTTTACTAATTTCTCTTCTTCTAATAAATTATCTCCCCTTCCTCCTACTCCTGTAAAACATTCTGTATCGTCTGCTGCCTCACTTTCCACTCCGTTTTTTAAAGATTTCTATCCCTCTATACTTTTCCCTTCCATCTCCTATTTTCCCTTCAAATTTAAAGCATCAATACCATCCCAAATTTACCCATTCTTTATCTTATTTTGCTTGTTATGTCCTCTCCCCTTTATTTACCTTTGCATTTTTGCTTTGTCAAAAAATATTTTCGCGTGGCTCCCATCATATATATTTTTGTCTATGTTTATTCTTTTGGTTTATCTCTTGTCACAGCTGGTGTTAAAGGCATGACATTCTATACACTCTATTTCTCTTCAGTAATTGTTCCAGTGTATCCCAACCTGCCCCTCTGTTTCCTCCCAAGTCACTGGGGACTTAAACACACATATTAACTAAGTCATTAGAGATAACATTGAGATAAGGATTACATCTCCGATAACGCGAATGAGACGTAAAAAATAAACTTGGGAGACAGACGATGATATAGCTATTGAAGAGCAAAAAAATGTTCCTACATAATCCGCTGATACACATCTTTCCGGAGGCTGCCATCAACATTAAAGAACGAGAACGGACTATCGGAGGTGGTCAGCACTTCCTGTTAAAAGAAAGGTATTGGAACTTACATTTGGGGAGTCAAATTAACTAAAGACTGTCACATTCGTAGGCGTCTGATTCACTGTCTGTCAGATTCGTAGGCGCATGTGGAGGCAAGACAATGGCAGATTCGAAAAGAGAACCCTTCCCACAACCAAACCACACTCAGAGAAATCTTAGCAAACAACACAGAAATCATCGATATATATATATATATATATATATATATATATATATATATATATATATATATATATATATATATATATATATATATATATATATATATATATATATATATATATATATATATATATATATATATGTCGTACCTAGTAGCCAGAACGCACTTCTCAGCCTACTATGCAAGGCCCGATTTGCCTAATAAGCCAAGTTTTCATGAACTAATTGTTTTTCGACTACCTAACCTACCTAACCTAACCTAACCTAACTTTTTCGGCTACCTAACCTAACCTAACCTATAAAGATAGGTTAGGTTAGGTTAGGTAGGGTTGGTTAGGTTCGGTCATATATCTACGTTAATTTTAACTCCAATAAAAAAAAATTGACCTCATTCATAATGAAATGGTTAGCTTTATCATTTCATAAGAAAAAAATTAGAGAAAATATATTAATTCAGGAAAACTTGGCTTATTAGGCAAATCAGGCCTTGCATAGTTGGCCAAAAATTGAGTTCTGGCTACTAGGTACGACATATATATATATATATATATATATATATATATATATATATATATATATATATATATATATATATATATATATATATATACATATGTCGTACCTAGTAGCCAGAACTCACTTCTCAGCCTACTATTCAAGGCCCGATTATCCTAATAAGCCAAGTTTTCCTGAATTAATATATTTACTATAATTTTTTTCTTATGAAATGATAAAGCAACCCATTTCATTATGTATGAGGTCAATTTTTTTTTATTGGAGTTAAAATTAACGTAGATATATGACCGAACCTAACCAACCCTACCTAACCTAACCTAACCTATATTTATAGGTAAGGTTAGGTTAGGTAGCCAAAAAAAGCTAGGTTAGGTTAGGTTAGGTAGGTTAGGTAGACGAAAAAACATTAATTCATGAAAACTTGGCTTATTAGGCAAATCGGGCCTTGAATAGTAGGCTGAGAAGTGCGTTCTGGCTATTAGGTACGACATATATATATATATATATATATATATATATATATATATATATATATATATATATATATATATATATATATATATATATCGTACCTAGTAGCCAGAACTCACTTCTCTGCCTACTATGCAAGGCCCGATTTGCCTAATAAGCCAAGTTTTCATGAATTAATTGTTTTTCGACTACCTAACCTACCTAGCCTAACCTAACCTAACTTTTTCGGCTATCTAACCTAACCTAACCTATAAAGGTAGGTTAGGTTAGGTTAGGTAGGGTTGGTTAGGTTCGGTCATATATCTACTTTAATTTTATCTCCAATAAAAAACAATTGACCTCATACATAATAAAATGGGTAGCTTTATCATTTCATAAGAAAAAAAATAGAGAAAATATATTAATTCAGGAAAACTTGGCTTATTAGGCAAATCGGGCCTTGCATAGTAGGCTGAGAAGTGCGTTCTGGCTTCTAGGTACGACATATATATATATATATATATATATATATATATATATATATATATATATATATATATATATATATATATATATGTCGTACCTAGTAGCCAGAACTCACTTCTCAGCCTACTATGCAAGGCCCGATTTGCCTAATAAGCCAAGTTTTCATGAATTAATTGTTTTTCGACTACCTAACCTACCTAACCTAACCTAACCTAACTTTTTCGGCTACCTAACGTAACCTAACCTATGAAGATAGGTTAGGTTAGGTTAGGTAGGGTTGGTTAGGTTCCGTCTTATATGTACGTTAATTTTAACTCCAATAAAGCAAAATTGACCTCATACATAATGAAATAGGTAGCTTTATCATTTCATAAGAAAAAAATTAGAGAAAATATATTAATTCAGGAAAACTTGGCTTATTAGGCAAATCGGGCCTTGCTTAGTAGGCTGAGAAGTGCGTTCTGGCTACTAGGTACGACATATATATATATATATATATATATATATATATATATATATATATATATATATATATATATATATATATATATATATATATATATATCGTACCTAGTAGCCAGAACGCACTTCTCAGCCTACTATGCAAGGCCCGATTTGCCTAATAAGCCAGGTTTTCATGAATTAATGTTTTTTCGACTACCTAACCTACCTAACCTAACCTAACCTAACTTTTTCGGCTGCGTAACCTAACCTAACCTATAAAGATAGGTTAGGTTAGGTTAGGTAGGGTTGGTTAGGTTCGGTCATATATCTACGTTAATTTTAACTCCAATAAAAAGCAATTGACCTCATACATAATGAAATGGGTAGCTTTATCATTTCATTAGAAAAAAAAATAGAGAAAATATATTAATTCATGAAAACTTGGCTTATTAGGCAAATCGGGCCTTGCATAGTAGGCTGAGAAGTGCGTTCTGGCTACTAGGTACGACATATATATATATATATATGTCGTACCTAGTAGCCAGAACGCACTTTTATGCCTACTATGCAAGGCCCGATTTGCCTAATAAGCCAAGTTTTCCTGAATTAATTGTTTTTCGACAACCTAACCTACCTAACCTAACCTAACCTAACTTTTTCGGCTACCTCACCTAACCTAACCTCTAAAGATAGGTTAGGTTAGGTTAGGTAGGGTTGGTTAGGTTTGGTCATATATCTACGTTAATTTTAACTCCAATAAAAAAAAATTGACCTCATACATAATGAAATGGGTAGCTTTATCATTTCATAAGAAAAAAAATAGAGAAAATATATTAATTCAGGAAAACTTGGCTTATTAGGCAAATCTGGCCTTGCATAGTAGGCTGACAAGTGCGTTCTGGCTACTAGGTACGACATATATATATATATATATATATATATATATATATATATATATATATATATATATATATATATATATATATATATATATATATGTCGTACCTAGTTGCCAGAACGCACTTCTCAGCCTACTATGCAAGGCCCGATTTGCCTAATAAGCCAAGTTTTCCTGAATTATTATATTTTCTCTATTTTTTTTCTTGTGAAATGATAAAGCTACCCATTTCATTATGTTTGAGATCAATTTTTTTTTACTGGAGTTAAAATTAACGTAGATATATGACCGAACCTAACCAACCCTACCTAACCTAACCTATCTTTATAGGTTAGGTTAGGTTAGGTAGCCGAAAAAGTTAAGTTAGGTTAGGTTAGGCAGTCGAAAAACAATTAATTCATGAAAACTTGGCTTATTAGGCAAATCGGGCCTTGCATAGTAGGCTGAGAAGTGCGTTCTGGCTTCTAGGTACGACATATATATATATATATATATATATATATATATATATATATATATATATATATATATATATATATTTATATATATATATATATATATATATATATATATATATATATATATATATATATATATATATATATATATATATATATATATATATATATATGTCGTACCTAGTAGCCAGAACGCACTTCTCAGCCTACTATGCAAGGCCCGATTTGCCTAATAAGCCAGGTTTTCATGAATTAATGTTTTTTCGACTACCTAACCTACCTAACCTAACCTAACCTAACTTTTTCGGCTGCGTAACCTAACCTAACCTATAAAGATAGGTTAGGTTAGGTTAGGTAGGGTTGGTTAGGTTCGGTCATATATCTACATTAATTTTAACTCCAATAAAAAGCAATTGACCTCATACATAATGAAATGGGTAGCTTTATCATTTCATTAGAAAAAAAATAGAGAAAATATATTAATTCATGAAAACTTGGCTTATTAGGCAAATCGGGCCTTGCATAGTAGGCTGAGAAGTGCGTTCTGGCTACTAGGTACGACATATATATATATATATATATATATATATATATATATATATATATATATATATATATATATATATATATATATATATATATTAGTATATTTTGGTAGCAGTCTTTCCTGTAGACATATATTATTAAATATGACCGAAAAAGTAAGATTAATAATTCTAACACGAATTTTCTCAATCTTTCGTACATTACGCTTCACTGTTGGAGGTAAATCAAAAATCACTTCTCCAAAATTCATTTTTATTTCTAGTCTGACGCGACACGGGCGCGTTTCGTAAAACTTATTACATTTTCAAAGACTTCA
Source organism: Procambarus clarkii (assembly GCF_040958095.1). Lineage (NCBI taxonomy): Eukaryota > Metazoa > Arthropoda > Malacostraca > Decapoda > Cambaridae > Procambarus > Procambarus clarkii. Next base: position 30,235,138 of record NC_091213.1, on the reverse strand, counting down.
CAAATACACAACTGATTAGAACGTATCTCTGATTTTATATCTACATTTGAGTGAGGTGGGAAGGGTGATGTGGCATTAACACAAGACAGAACAGGAGGGGATATTAATAGGGTATTAAAAGTATCAACACAAGACAGAACAGAAACAATGGGTATTGAATAGAAGTGTTTGTAGAAAGCCTATTGGTCCATATTTCTTGATGCTTCTATATTGGAGCGGAGTCTTGAGGTGGGTAGAATATAGTTGTGCAATAATTGGCTGTTGATTGCTGGTGTTGACTTCTTGATGTGTAGTGCCTCGCAAACGTCAAGCCGCCTGCTATCGCTGTATCTATCGATGATTTCTGTGTTGTTTACTAGGATTTCTCTGGCGATGGTTTGGTTATGGGAAGAGATTATATGTTCCTTAATGGAGCCCTGTTGCTTATGCATCGTTAAACGCCTAGAAAGAGATGTTGTCTTGCCTATATACTGTTTTTTTTTGGAGCTTACAGTCCCCAAGTGGGCATTTGAAGGCATAGACGACATTAGTCTCTTTTAAAGCGTTCTGTTTTGTGTCTGGAGAGTTTCTCATGAGTAGGCTGGCCGTTTTTCTTGTTTTATAGTAAATCGTCAGTTGTATCCTCTGATTTTTGTCTGTAGGGATAACGTTTCTATTAACAATATCTTTCAGGACCCTTTCCTCCGTTTTATGAGCTGTGGAAAAGAAGTTCCTGTAAAATAGTCTAATAGGGGGTATAGGTGTTGTGTTAGTTGTCTCTTCAGAGGTTGCATGGCTTTTCATTTTCCTTCTTATGATGTCTTCGATGAAACCATTGGAGAAGCCGTTATTGACTAGGACCTGCCTTACCCTACAGAGTTCTTCGTCGACTTGCTTCCATTCTGAGCTGTGGCTGAGAGCACGGTCGACGTATACGTTAACAACACTCCTCTTGTACCTGTCAGGGCAGTCGCTGTTGGCATTTAGGCACATTCCTATGTTTGTTTCCTTAGTGTAGACTGCAGTGTGGAAACCTCTGCCCTTTTCCATGACTGTTACATCTAGAAAAGGCAGCTTCCCATCCTTTTCCGTCTCGTAAGTGAAACGCAGCACGGAACTCTGCTCAAATGCCTCCTTCAGCTTCTGCAGATGTCTGACATCAGGTACCTGTGTAAAAATGTCGTCAACATACCTGCAGTATATGGCCGGTTTCAAGTTCATGTCGACTAAGACTTTTTGCTCGATGGTACCCATGTAGAAGTTTGCAAACAGGACACCTAGGGGAGAACCCATGGCGACCCCATCTACTTGCTTATACATGTGCCCATCCGGGCTCAAGAAGGGTGCCTCTTTAGTACAAGCTTGGAGTAGTTTCCTCAGAATACTTTCTGGCATGTCAAGAGGAGTACAGGCTGGATCACGATACACTCTGTCGGCTATCATTCCGATTGTCTCGTCCACAGGTACGTTGGTAAACAGCGATTCTACGTCCAACGAGGCTCTTATCCCTGTGGCCCGTGTGCCCCGCAGTAAGTCCACAAATTCCTTTGGAGACTTCAGGCTGAAGGCGCAAGGAACATAAGGAGTCAGCAGGCCGTTGAGTCGCTTTGCCAGTCTGTACGTGGGTGTGGGTATCTGGCTAATGATTGGCCGAAGTGGGTTTCCAGGCTTGTGCGTCTTGACATTTCCATACGCATATCCAGGTTTATATTCCCCAATGATCTTTGGCAGGTGGAGTCCGGATTTCTTGGCGTTTACAGTTTCGATCAGTTTGTTGACCTTTGCTTTTAATTCGGCTGTAGTGTCCTTCGTTACCCTTTGGAACTTAGTTTGGTCAGAGAGTATGATGTTCATTTTCGCCAGATATTCGTCTTTTTTAAGAATGACATATATTGGCGACTTGTCACCTCTCCTGACAACTATCTCCTTGTTCCCACGAAGGCTTTTAGCTGCCGCTTTAAGCTCGGGGGACAGTATGGTGCTTCTGTAGTTGCCTCGATTCTTTCCTCCTTCTGCAATAAGTTCTGCTTGTAAGGTATCTTTGGTAGTGACCTTCTTTTGTGTCTCGAGGTCGAATATGTCGTCCAACCGAATTTCCAACTCTACTTTCCGGGCCATTTCACTCGGTCTGGACATAACATGACAGTTTATGCCCAGATTTAGGAGAGTGACTTGGTCCTCAGTGAGGTTAATTCCTGCAAGGTTCAGGAAGCCATCTCTTGGTTGTGGAATTGCCATAGGTCCTCCATATAATGTTGTTAGTTTCTTGATAATCCTTGTTTCAGTGCTGAGGTGATGTTGGTCTGTGAGGATGTCGAGGTGTTGTTCAATGCGGGTACGGATACTATGGTCGATGTTGCTATTTCTCCACTCGTTTCTAGCATGAAGTAGTTGCGTTTTTGATTTCATTCTCTGCCTTGTATATCTGATCACGAATCAGATCCTGGCGATATTTTATCGTGAAGGCTTGATTCCTTGCTGCTGGGTCGTGCACTTTAATATTAGTATATTTTGGTAGCAGTCTTTCCTGTAGACATATATTATTAAATATGACCGAAAAAGTAAGATTAATAATTCTAACACGAATTTTCTCAATCTTTCGTACATTACGCTTCACTGTTGGAGGTAAATCAAAAATCACTTCTCCAAAATTCATTTTTATTTCTAGTCTGACGCGACACGGGCGCGTTTCGTAAAACTTATTACATTTTCAAAGACTTCACAAATACACAACTGATTAGAACGTATCTCTGATTTTATATCTACATTTGAGTGAGGTGGGAAGGGTGATGTGGCATTAACACAAGACAGAACAGGAGGGGATATTAATAGGGTATTAAAAGTATCAACACAAGACAGAACAGAAACAATGGGTATTGAATAGAAGTGTTTGTAGACATCAAGAAGTCAACACCAGCAATCAACAGCCAATTATTGCACAACTATATTCTACCCACCTCAAGACTCCGCTCCAATATAGAAACATCAAGAAATATGGACCAATAGGCTGTCTACAAACACTTCTATTCAATATCCATTGTTTCGTGTTCTGTCTTGTGTTGATGAAATTAATACCCTATTAATACTCTTGTTCTGTCTTGTGTTGATGAAATTAATACCCTATTAATACCACATCTTGTTCTGTCTTGTGTTAATGCCACATCACCCCTTCCACCTCACTCAAATGTAGATATAAAATCGGAGATGCGTAATTTCTATTCAGTTGTGTATTTGTGAACTAAAGTCTTTGAAAATGTAATAAGTTTTACGAAACGCGCTCGTGTCGCGTCAGACTAGAAATAAAAATGAATTTTGGAGAATTGATTTTTGATTTACCTCCAACAGTGAAGCGAAATGAACGAAAGATTGAGAAAATTCGTGTTAGAATTATTAATCTTACTTTTTCGGTCATATTTAATAATATATGTCTACTGGAAAGACTGCTACCAAAATATACTAATATATATATATATATATATATATATATATATATATATATATATATATATATATATATATATATATATATAAATATATTGTGACGGTAAAGCGTTGGTGTTTGGCTGTTTCAAAAGCTGGGGGCAGGGCCTCGTCACATAACGAAAAAAAAAGAGAAGTTTGTCCTTTCGTCTGTGGTAAGGTAATGGGAAGACACACAAAACACAAAGTATATAAACAATGAAATTTTAATTACTCTAGAAAACAAAACATGAATAAAGACAATCTCATAAAATTCAGAACAAGTCAATAAATAAAACAACATGAATAATTACTGGTAATGAAAAGTTACTCTAAGACAAGAATGCACGTAAAAATAAATCAAATAAGTGAGGTGCTGGAATACTGGCTTCAAGCTGCCACCTCCCTTAGTACACGAAAGCCAAGGCTTAGTCTATTAGAGAGAAATGTCAACTCCAAGGAGCACAGAGATATTCTGAGGAGTACGGCGCGCTGCTGCCCAGACGTCGACTCTGCAGGTGCGGCGAGACACCAGCCAATCAGCAACAGGCAGGCGGAGGATGAGCAGTTTCCTGGTTACGGCGGGCTGTAGCCGGTGTGTCGGGGTGTGCATGGTACGATTTGCTTCCTGGGCAAAACGTTTGGCGATACTGGTGGACGTATCTTCTATATAGCATCTTGTACTTTAACGACGTAAATGTGTAGGGAAGAGAAGGCTCAATCTCTCTTGAAAGAGATTATCGTCACAACTCTCCCCCGAAGCCTGCGGTTCTGGAAGAAGTTACGTCTTCATGTGGTGGAGTGATAGTTAGAGTCGCTTCTACTTCATAGACTCTGGAGAGGGCGTCGGCTATGATGTTCTCAGAACCTTTGATATAGCGGATCTCCAGGTTGAAATCTTGCAGATATAAACCCATCGTAGAAGACGTTGGTTAGTGAATTGGGCTTGATGTAAGAAGCGGAGAGGATTGTGGTCTGAGAAGATGGTGGTAGACCTGGCACCTTGTAGGTATGGAGCAAAGTGCTGAAGATTCAGGACGATGGAGAGTAGCTCCTTCTCGATAGTGCTGTAGTTCCTCTGGTGGGGTTTCAACTTGTAGCTGTAGTAGCTGACAGGTAGAACCTCCTCGCTTCGTTGCTGCATCAGGACACACCCGATGCTGGTACCACTGGCGTCGACATGTTGGATGAAAGGCTTGGTGATATCTGGCGAGGCGAGAATAGGATTAGAACAGAGGAGGAATTTGAGTTGTTCGAAAGCAACGGTTTGCTGCATGGTCCAATTATACCGTTACTTGGGACTGGTTAAAATGATTAAAGGCGTGGCGACTGTACTGAAATTTCTCACAAACCTACGGTAGTAGGAGGCAAGACCAAGGAAGCGCAGGAGCTGCTTCCTGGTGGTAGGGCACAGGATGGTTAAGATATAGGCGTTACCTGAACTGGTCCGAGGTAAAGGACCAACACAGTCTATAATAAGTCTGCGTAAAGGTTCCGCAGGCACCTGTATGGGAGACAGTGGTGCTCTGGGGATAGAGATGTTCGGTTTACCTGCCATCTGATATGTATGACACTGTTTGACGTACTGTTTGACGCTATTTACCATACCTGGCCAGTAGTAGTCTTGACGAATTCCATGGTAAGTCTTGTTGAAGCCGTAGTGGGAGAGCGCTCCGTGGGCCAGGTGTAGAATAGTGGGCCGCAGGCTGGTAGGAATCACAAGTTGTTCGATGTTGGCCCAATCGTCCTCCTCCTTCAGTTTACTGGGTCTATATCTGCGGTAGAGCAAGTCGTTCTCTAGGAAGAACCCAGGAATACTGTCGGGTTGAGTCTCAGCCTGGAAAAACAATGGTGTTAAAGTAAGATCTTCCCTCTGCAACTTACGGAACTCCAACTTGGTCAGATTCGGGGGTAGTTTCTGAGAGTCTTGAGGGACAGCGGTAGCAGTAGAGTCAGCTGGCTGTGGACGTGCGGCTTGTGCACGGGTGGTCACGAGAACCGGAGGAGAAACTTCATCACTCTCTTGAACCTTTGCTGGAACATACTCAAATATAGGGTTATCTGGCACAGAGGTACACACCTGGGGTTTGTCCATGACGATCAGGTTGGTCGGTTGCAGGTCTTCTGCCAAGTCGTTGCCTAGGAGAAGTTGCACTCCAGGCATGGGAAAAGGCTTTTCCCTGACGGCGACTTGAACTTCTCCGTTCACGTAGGGACAATCCAGGTGGACTCTGGCGAGAGGGTATGGAGTGGTAGCAGTGAGGTCAGTGATGAAGACAGTTTCTCCGGTGTAGACGATGTTGGGCACAGCCGACTTCAAGATGATCGATTGAAGAGCCGCTGTGTCCCTCAAGATCTTCAATTTGAAACGTCCCTCCGGATTTGAACCGTTGGCAGAGACAGTTCCAGTATACAGGTGGTTACTGAAAAGAGAAAGATCATTAACATTAACACCAACATTCATCACAGGCTTACCGGACTTAGGAGGAGTTGGTTTGGGTTTCTGTGGGTCAGTGGTTCCCTTGTATTGAGACTTACCACACTTGTCTATGGTATGTCCATAGAGTCTACAATACTTGCAGTACAGTTGCGAACCAGCTTGATCGGGGCTCACTTTCTTGTAACTGTACCACGACTTCTTACTGGAGGATGGTTCGGGTGTCAGCCGGTGGATGAGGCTGTAAGTGTCAGCCGACTTAGCACACTTCAGGTAGTCGGTTTCTTCTTTATCTGCTAAGTAGAGACGGACAGGAGGCGGCACACGCCTCAAGAATTCTTCAACTAGCATCAGGTTGACGAGTTCTGTAAAAGTAGAGACATGTGCTGCTTCCAGCCATTTCATGAAATATCTCCGTTTTGTGTTAGCAAACTCGAGGAAGGTAGTGGTACTTGCCTTCAGGTGGTCACGGAATTTCCTTCTATAACTTTCAGTAGAGAGGAGGTAGGCGTCCAACGCTGCTTGTTTCAGAGTGTGGTAGTCATTCTCAGACGCCAAAGTACTGAGTGTGACTGCAGCTCTACCTGTAAGATGGACTCTGAGAAGTGTGGCCCATTGGTCGACAGGCCAACTGAGTTGATTAGCAAGGGTTTCAAAGGTGGTGAAAAACACGTCAACTTCTGCTTCTACAAAGGATGGCATTAACTTACTTGCATGTGATATATTAAAACTGACGGGAAGATTGGCAGTAGCTTGCTGGCGTTGAGCGAGGTGTGAAGTTTCCAACGTGTATTCTCGTTGACGACACTCTAGAGCCAGAGTTGCTTGTTGCTGGTCATGATCACGTTGCATCTCCAACTCGCGTTGTTTGGTTTCAAGCTGTACGCGTTCCCGCTCCTGGAGTGTTTCAAGCTGTACTCTTTCCCGCTCACGGAGCATTGCAAACTCACGTTCCTTGAGGGCGATTTCTTCCCTTCTTAAGGCAGCCTCACGTTCTTGTTCTTCCCTTCGTATGGCAGCTGCTTCCCTTTGCTGCTCGCGGGCTTCCCTTTGCTGCTCACGTTCAATCTTGCCATATCAGTTTTATCTGCAATAAAGTAAGTTTCTTGAGTTTCAGAGTCTATCTTACCTTGCTCTAAGAAATGATCCAGCAACAGATTGTGTATTTCACTCTTGTTGGCTTGGTAGGGAACTGTTAGCTGATACTCATGTGCAAGAGTTTGTAATTCAGTCTTCTTGGCATGACTTAAAGTCCCTATTGCACCTGCTGGATCTGCACGGAAAGCTTGGAGACGAAACATGGTGAAATTAGCAAATAAATGTAACACGAATATTCAGTTATAGTGAATGTCAGAAACAGGACAACGTGGCAACTGATACCTATCCTGTGGGATCTTTAACAATTAAAGTAAAGTACAAGATGTTAAATGATTAATTTAAATCAAGGGCGCAGGAAATCTTGTACCCGGTACTCATGTAAGAGGATAAAGGCAAGAAAATCCTACTAACAAATGAAACAAGAGTTTCGAAAACAAATGAAACAGTTAATTGCCTCAAAAGTAAAATTTGTAGTCCAAGGATGTAGGCATACCTTGCCAAGTCTCTATAGGACATAAAGCAAGTTTTTCCTACTGAATTTAATATGATACTTACAGAATTAGCGAACTTTTGTGCTCTGAAAAGTAAGCTAATTCCCTACCGTTGTATGTATCATCATCTCTGACTGACGTGTAGGGGTGCGAGGTGTCAACTGGTGACGAGAACTGCTGCTGAGGTCCCAATTCAGCAACTAAAGTTCGAGCTAGAGGAACTATGGCCCTCTTTGTCCTCCTACAGTCAGATTGCAGAAGATTGGGTGCTCTTGACCCGGGGCAGACCACAGTACCAGGGTACCAATATGATGATCTGTCAAAATGAGAAATATCCAAGGGACAAAGATGGTAAACACGAGTAATAACACGGTGGGAGAGATGACCAATTAAGAGTATGACTGAGGCCTACAGTCACCACGTAATCCAAAGTTGTCTCACCTTCACCATATGTTACTCTCGTAATGCACAATACACCGCACCATATTAAAAATGAAATTGAATATGAGAAATAGTAAAAGCTACGTTAACAAAGTTAAATACGCTTACCATTAATTACCACTTGGCACCAGTACCTGAGTGAAGCTCCTAGGACAGGCCCCCATATAATATGTGACGGTAACGCGTTGGTGTTCGGCTGTTCAAAGCTAGGGGTATGGCCTCGTCACATAGAATTAAAAAAAAAATAGAAAATCTGGAACTTCGTCTGTGGTAAGGTAAGGAGAAGACACACAAAACACAAGTAAATTTTATCAATGCAATTTTAATTACGTTAGATAAACAAAACATGAATAAAATGGACATACAAATTCGTATAATAAAATCAATCAATCAAAATAATAAGAATAATTAAATGGAAAAAATGAAAAGTTACGTTAAGACAAGTGAGCAATAACAAGCTGTGCAATATATAATAAAATGAGAGGTGCGGGAATATTGGCTTTAAGCTATCACCTCTCTTAGTACACTTAAGCCAAAGCTCAGTCTACCAGGAAGAAGTGTTAACCGTATGAAAGCACTGAATATTCTGAGAACTGAGGTCGTGGCGGCCCCAGACATCAAGTAGTATGGGGGGGTGAAGTGCAGTTGCAGCCAGACCGGCGGCCAATCAGCGAGTAGCCGGCAACAAGACAGGTAGTTTGGCGGTTTGAGGCTGAGCAGGTGTCCCTGGCTGCATACGTTTTGCGCTCTGGCAAACCTTGGAGATGTTGTTGTCGTTGTTGGACATTTCTTCCATAGTAGTTTTATATATTTGTTGCGACGTATTTTTGGAGGGAAGAGCAGGCTCAATCTCTTGAAGGAGATTATCGTCACAATATATATATATATATTATTAAATATGACCGAAAAAGTAAGATTAATAATTCTAACACGAATTTTCTCAATCTTTCGTACATTTCGCTTCACTGTTGGAGGTAAATCAAAAATCAATTCTCCAAAATTCATTTTTATTTCTAGTCTGACGTGACACGAGCGCGTTTCGTAAAACTTATTACATTTTCAAAGACTTTAGTTCACAAATACACAACTGAATAGAACTTATGCATCTCCGATTTTATATCTACATTTGAGTGAGGTGGAAGGGGTGATGTGGCATTAAGACAAGACAGAACAAGATGTGGTATTAATAGGGTATTAATTTCATCAACACAAGACAGAACAAGAGTATTAATAGGGTATTAATTTCATCAACACAAGACAGAACACGAAACAATGGATATTGAATAGAAGTGTTTGTAGACAGCCTATTGGTCCATATTTCTTGATGCTTCTATATTGGAGCGGAGTCTTGAGGTGGGTAGAATATAGTTGTGCATTAATTGGCTGTTGATTGCTGGTGTTGACTTCTTGATGTGTAGTGCCTCGCAAACGTCAAGCCGCCTGCTATCGCTGTATCTATCGATGATTTCTGTGTGGGAAGAGGTCTCTTCCCACAACCAAACCATCGCCAGAGAAATCCTAGTAAACAACACAGAAATCATCGATAGATACAGCGATAGCAGGCGGCTTGACGTTTGCGAGGCACTACACATCAAGAAGTCAACACCAGCAATCAACAGCCAATTAATGCACAACTATATTCTACCCACCTCAAGACTCCGCTCCAATATAGAAGCATCAAGAAATATGGACCAATAGGCTTTCTACAAACACTTCTATTCAATACCCATTGTTTCGTGTTCTGTCTTGTGTTGATGAAATTAATACCCTATTAATGCCACCTCTTGTTCTGTCTTGTGTTGATGAAATTAATACCCTATTAATGCCACCTCACCCCATCCACCTCACTAAAATGTAGATATAAAATCGGAGATGCGTAAGTTCTATTCAGTTGTGTATTTGTAAACTAAAGTCTTTGAAAATGTAATAAGTTTTACGAAACGCGCTCGTGTCGCGTCAGACTAGAAATAAAAATGAATTTTGGAGAATTGATTTTTGATTTACCTCCAACAGTGAAAAGAAATGTGCGAAAGATTGAGAAAATTCGGTTAGAATTATTAATCTTACTTTTTCGGTCATATTTAATATATATATATATATATATATATATATATATATATATATATATATATATATATATATATATATATATATATATATATATATATATATATATATATATGTCGTACCTAGTAGCCAGAACGCACTTCTCAGCCTACTATTCAAGGCCCAATTTGCCTAATAAGCCAAGTTTTCATGAATTAATTGTTTTTCGACTACCTAACCTACCTAACCTAACGTAACCTAACTTTTTCGGCTACCTAACCTAACCTAACCTATAAAGATAGGTTAGGTTAGGTTAGGTAGGGTTGGTTAGGTTCGGTCATATAACTACGTTAATTTTAACTGCAATAACAAAAATTGACCTCATACATAATGAAATGGGTAGCTTTATCATTTCATAAGAAAAAAATTAGAGAAAATATATTAATTCACGAAAACTAGGCTTATTAGGCAAATCGGGCCTTGCATAGTAGGCTGAGAAGTGCGTTCTGGCTACTAGGTACTATACTAAAAAAAAGAAGGAATATTTGACTGTTTATCTGTCTTAATATCTCGCCCAAATGTTTAGTATGATAGACCTAGGGGGGGGGGGGGAAGGGACAGATATTGGCTGGTCGAGGTAGGCCTACGATAAATGTTTTTAAAAATATTTAAGCAACCATAAAGACACCCCGGCTGCTGACGACTCCTGGGCTACTTTCATGGTCTCATGTGACATTTGTCGCGTAAGTTCTGTGGCGTTGGTAATGAAAATATAATGACAAAAATATAATAAAAGGACGACAAATATCAGCAAGAAACGTGAGAGTTCCACACTGTTGCTTCAGTGGTTACTGACGAGAGGAAGGTGGGGAAGAGACCGGGCAGCAACAAGGTATATATAAATATATGGAAATGTCTGTTTGTTCGAGGTTGGAGGGTAGAAGAAGGGAGGGTAGGGAGATGGAGGGAATAGAAAGAGGGAGGATATGTAGATGGAGGGAATAGAAGGAGGGAGGGTAGGAAGATGGAGGGAATAGAAGGAGGGAGGGTAGAAGAGAGGTAAGCGGGGCGGGAAACGTGGAGAGAGGAAGGGAGGAGGGATTTAACACGGGGTCGAGGAGGGGTAGGCATTTTACCCCGAGCCCGGCCTGGTATCCCCCTCCCAGAATATGTATATCAGAAAAAGACTGTCCCGTCGGGGCTGGAGGCCAGAGTATGCCGGGTAGCCTCACACAACCTTGCAGGGTGACCAGTGATTGTATGGCGAGTGTCATAGGGTGGTTGGGGTCGGTAGTTCATATCGTTGATTCAACGTCAATAACGTTAATTCCACGTCGAATGTGTTGATTCAACGTCGAAAATATTGATTTAACGTCTAATGTGTTGATTCAACGTCGAATGTGTTAATTCAACGTCGAAAATATTGATTCAACGTCGAATGTGTTGATTCAATGTCGAATATGTTGATTTAACGTCTAATGTGTTGATTCAATGTTGAATGTGTTGATTCAACGTCGAATGTGTTGATTCAACGTTGAATACGTTGATTCAACGTCTAAAGTGTTGATTCAACGTCGAATACATTGATTCAACGTCTAATGTCTTGATTCAACGTCGAATGTGTTGATTCAACGTCGGATGTGTTGATTCAACGTCGGATGTGTTGATTCAACGTCGGATGTGTTGATTCAACGTCGGATGTGTTGATTCAACGTTCATTGAACATTACTCGAGCATATTTTACCCATTGGAAGAGAGAACGGGAAGGTAGCGAGGAGAGAGAATGAGAGAGAGGGAGACTGTGAGGGAGAGAGGGATGAAAATGGGAAGTAGGAATTAGAATGGGAGGGAGGGACAGATAATCGGAGGAAGGAAAAATAGGGAAATGGGAAGGGTCATGGGAAACAAGGAGGGGCGAGGGGGAGTCAGAGACCCGCGCCCCTCCGGGTACTGTCTCTAACAACATATAAATTACGTCACTCTGTCATGCTTACGGTACTACTATCACGCACCTGTCATGCTATAACTTGTTCCCCATCAGGCCCCTCTAATATAATTAAACCCATCAGGCTCCTCTATTATAACTAAACCCATCAGGGCCTCTCTATTATAACTAAACCCATCAGGCCCCTCTATTATAACTACACCCATCAGACCCCTCTATTATAACTAAGCCTATCAGGCCCCTCTATTATAACTAAGCCCATCAGGCTCCTCTATTATAACTAAACCAATCAGGCCCCTCTATTATAACTAAACCCATCAGGCCCCTCTATTATAACTAAACCCATTAAGCCCCTCTTTTATAACTAAACCCATTAAGCCCCTCTAAGACCATCAGACCCCTCTATTATAACTAAACCCATCAGACCTATCTATCATAACTAAACCCATCAGAGCAATCTATTATAGCTAAACCGATCAGAGCTTGCTGTATCGTAATATGGTATTCAGAGTGAAGCTGGGGCGGGGGGGGGGGGTTTGGGGAATGTGTGTGTATAAACTTCCAGAAACGACCGTCGAATAGTTGAGACTGGAGAGTAAGTTGTCTAAGTCAAGATATAGCTGGTGAACGCCGGACGCAAGTATTAAACCTTTTTCTTCATTATTTATATATGTTAACTTTGATTGTTATTATGCAATTTTCGTATTAGAGTTCATTTGCTGACAAATATTTCATATACTCATTACCGTCCAATTATTTTGTTTAGTGTAAGATATGTTGTTTTTGGATATGTTTCATTTAATTATTAGATTTTTATCTTTTCACCATTTTCTATTTGAATGACTTTCAATCACTAAAGTTTTCATGGTGGAGTTACGCTCTTCTCATCATTCGAAGTCTCATCATCAGAAAAATAGCATCCATCAACTTTTTGACAAATATTTTCATTGAATGAAGTTTCGGCCACCTTCTAGTTCAGGGATTTTTTTTGCTTGCATTTCTTCACAAGTTACATGTATTTCTTAGCATTTACCTGTTTTGTAAGATTTCCATTAACTGTTAAATATATAGGATTAGGAAATAATAAAAAGATGATTTTGGATTACATCAGTAGCATTCTCTTGATGGCTTCTTCCCTCAGGCAGCCCCATAAGGTGCTTGTAGGTGGGAAGTGGGGTGATGATGTTGGGGGAGAGGGAGGGGGGGGGGGTAATGGGCACGAAGGGAGATGTTTGGGGGAGAGGATGATTGTGTTGGGGAAGAGATGGGAAACTGTGAGTTGGTCTATCAGGCTGGGTCACGGTTTTCACTTGACGTACAGTAACTCAGTTATGCATTAAATATTAATGCCTAAATTGATGTGGAAATCAATAAGGGAAGGCAATTTATCATAATAGTTAGTAGTGTTGTAGATAGATTAGGAAAGCAAACAAAACCTATGAAATTCTTGAAGAAACACAAGCAAAGACATTTACTGGAGAATTTTTTATATTATTTCAACCTTAGGTTAAGGAAAAGTCTTGGTTATTAAAAGCTGTAATGGGTTAGGTACCAACATGACAATGAAATTACATATTTTAAATGTGTATTTTGTCTCAGTATTTACTTAAATATTTAACATTATTTCTGTAGCGCAACAAATCTATGTAGGTTGCAAATATGACAAATTTGTTTACTGGTTTCCAGAGAAGAGGTGTTAAACAAAATTAATGTCAAACAAATCATTAAAATTGATGCAGAATACTGGAGTTGTGGAATGTTGCTAATGTGGAACCTATTTTAAAGAATGGAGATAGATTACTTGCGTCGCACTGTCGCCCTATAAGCTTAACATCGATTGTAACAAAAGTGATTGAATCGATAATTGCAAAAAACATTCGTTATAATCTTTAAAAAATATTAGATTATCAACCTGGTTTCACTGAGTTCTGTTCATAAAATATTTACTTTCATTCTTTTCAAGAATATTTGAAACAAGTGACAGCAAGATGGATTGCGACATTTTATCACTTGACATTAGTGAGGCTTTGAATACTATGGTCCTTCCATGAGACATTAAAACATTTGAGGCCCCATGTTTGGAGGGTTTTCCCTAGCTTGAGTCTGGACTTGAGTCAGACCTTGGGCCAGACCTTTAGTCAGAGCTTGGGTCAGACCTTTAGTCAGAGCTTGGGCCAGAGCTTGGGTCAGAGCTTGGGCCAGACCTTTAGTCAGACCTTGGGCCAGACCTTTAGTCAGACCTTGGGCCAGAGCTTGGGTCAGAGCTTGGGTCAGAGCTTGGGTCAGAGCTTGGGCCAGACCTTTAGTCAGACCTTGGGTCAGAGCTTGGGTCAGAGCTTGGGTCAGAGCTTGGGTCAGAGCTTGGGTCAGAGCTTGGGTCAGAGCTTGGGCCAGAGCTTGGGTCAGAGCTTGGGTCAGAGCTTGGGTCAGAGCTTGGGTCAGAGCTTGGGCCAGAGCTTGGGCCAGAGCTTGGGCCAGAGCTTGGGCCAGAGCTTGGGTCAGAGCTTGGGTCAGAGCTTGGGCCAGAGCTTGGGTCAGAGCTTGGGCCAGACCTTTAGTCAGACCTTGGGTCAGAGCTTGGGTCAGAGCTTGGGTCAGAGCTTGGGTCAGAGCTTGGGCCAGAGCTTGGGTCAGAGCTTGGGTCAGAGCTTGGGCCAGAGCTTGGGTCAGAGCTTGGGTCAGAGCTTGGGTCAGAGCTTGGGTCAGAGCTTGGGCCAGAGCTTGGGCCAGAGCTTGGGCCAGAGCTTGGGCCAGAGCTTGGGTCAGAGCTTGGGTCAGAGCTTGGGCCAGAGCTTGGGTCAGAGCTTGGGTCAGAGCTTGGGTCAGAACTTGGGTCAGAACTTGGGCCAGAGCTTGGGTCAGAGCTTGGGCCAGAGCTTGGGTCAGAGCTTGGGTCAGAGCTTGGGTCAGAACTTGGGTCAGAGCTTGGGTCAGAGCTTGGGTCAGAGCTTGGACCAGAGCTTGGGCCAGAGCTTGGACCAGAGCTTGGGCCAGAGCTTGGGCCAGAGCTTGGACCAGAGCTTGGGTCAGAACTTGGGTCAGAGCTTGGGCCAGAGCTTGGGCCAGAGCTTGGGTCAGAGCTTGGGCCAGAGCTTGGGCCAGAGCTTGGACCAGAGCTTGGACCAGAGCTTGGGTCAGAACTTGGGTCAGAGCTTGTTTATGTAAAATAAGATTTAGTATAAATGGAGATAAGTCTGTGTAGGGGACTCTACAAAGATGTGTGTCCAGTGCTGTGTCCAGGGCTGCGTCCGGAGCTGTGTCCAGTGCTGTGTCCAGGGCTGTGTCCGGGGCTGTGTCTGGAGCTGTGTCCATGGCTGTGTCCGGGGCCCCTGTTGTTTACCATACACATATAAGCTTCATATACGTAAGATTAATAAAAGTGTATATGCACATTTGAAGACGACACATCACTTCTGTTATTACATCAGAGTAATGACAAAAGCTTAACTTAAAATATAAGAACATTTTGCAATTCTTGAAAGACGAAATTAGTCCTTTCCAAAATTGGAGCTTGTGTGTTTGTTTTGGAGCTAAACGCCTTGACCCAGAGGTGGTCTTGGTGTGGGCATGAGGAGGTGGTCTTGGTGTGGGCATGAGGAGGTGGTCTGGGTGTGGGCATGAGGAGGTGGTCTTGGTGTGGGCATGAGGAGGTGGTCTGGTTGTGGGCATGAGGAGGTGGTCTGGGTGTGGGCATGAGGAGGTGGTCTTGGTGTGGGCATGAGGAGGTGGTCTGGGTGTGGGCATGAGGAGGTGGTCTTGGTGTGGGCATGAGGAGGTGGTCTGGGTGTGGGCATGAGGAGGTGGTCTTGGTGTGGGCATGAGGAGGTGGTCTGGGTTTGGGCATAAGGATGTGGTCTTGGTGTGGGCATAAGTAGGTTGTCTGGGTATGGGCATAAGGAGGTGGTCTGGGTATGGGCATAAGGAGGTTGTCTGGGTATGGGCATAAGGAGGTGGTCTGGGTATGGGCATAAGGAGGTTGTCTGGGTATGGGCATAAGGAGGTGGTCTGGGTAAGGGCATAAGGAGATTGTCTGGGTATAGGCATAAGGAGGTGATCTGGGTGTGGGCATGAGAATTTCTGGAGTACATAGTTTCTAGTGTACCAGCACATCCAATATTCCACGTACCTGTGTATAGACAGTTTTTGTATTATTATCACAAGATAATCCCCGCACTTACCTGACCGTTTCCGCAGACTAATATAATATCAACACTCCTGTGGGAAACTTGTTAATCTTTAAGCAAAAGTAATCGAAACTAAAAGTCTATCTATTGTTAGCTTTTTTGTTCGCTAATTAAACATGTACGTACAACATACACCCGTCTCAGGACTCGTATAAGAAACACTAAAATATTCAGAGATAATAAATAGTTGAAGCATTAAATATGTAAATGTTATTTGCCCGTCTGTTCAGACACACCTATGGAGAAAACCGCCTCATTTTGCAGCACGTTACACCATCCAGAGCTAAACAGAGTTCGTGAGCTGAACTATTATCACACTAGACCGTTCAGTGAAGAAGCTATAGTGGCTCCACTACACAAGGCTCGTCGATACGGCCGACTTTCTCACCTCTTGCAAGGTTGGCCTCCGATTCCAGACGATCCAACGATTGCGCGCCGTCCCTTCACTCCTTCCTCTCACTTCTCGCGCCGTCCCTTCACTCCTTCCTCTCACTTCTCGCGCCGTCCCTTCACTCCTTCCTCTCACTTCTCGCGCCGTCCCTTCACTCCTTCCTCTCACTTCTCGCGCCGTCCCTTCACTCCTTCCTCTCACTTCTAACTCCGTCCTCATATTCCTGCTACTCACAAAGACTATGTGCTTTCCCCTGATGGTTATCTTACCTAATGGACATCAGGTAAGATAGCCATCAGGGATGATAGCCATCAAGTAAGATAGCCATCAGGGATCATAGCCATCAAGTAAGATAGCCATCAGGGATGATAGCCATCAAGTAAGATAGCCATCAGGGATGATAGCCATCAAGTAAGATAGCCATCAGGGATGATAGCCATCTAGTAAGATAGCCATCAGGGATGATAGCCATCAAGTAAGATAGCCATCAGGGATGATAGCCATCTAGTAAGATAGCCATCAGGGATGATAGCCATCAAGTAAGATAGCCATCAGGGATGATAGCCATCTAGTAAGATAGCCATCAGGGATGATAGCCATCAGGGAAGATAGCCATCAGGGATGATAGCCATCAAGTAAGATAGCCATCAGGGATGATAGCCATCTAGTAAGATAGCCATCAGGGATGATAGCCATCAGGGAAGATAGCCATCAGGGATGATAGCCATCAGGGAAGATAGCCATCAGGGATGATAGCCATCAGGGAAGATAGCCATCAGGGAAGATAGCCATCAGGGATGATAGCCATCAGGGAAGATAGCCATCAGGGTTGATAGCCATCAGGGAAGATAGCCATCAGGGATGATAGCCATCAAGTAAGATAGCCATCAGGGATGATAGCCATCTAGTAAGATAGCCATCAGGGATGATAGCCATCAGGGAAGATAGCCATCAGGGATGATAGCCATCAGGGAAGATAGCCATCAGGGATGATAGCCATCAGGGATGATAGCCATCAGGGAAGATAGCCATCAGGGATGATAGCCATCAGGGATGATAGCCATCAGGGAAGATAGCCATCAGGGAAGATAGCCATCAGGGATGATAGCCATCAGGGAAGATAGCCATCAGGGATGATAGCCATCAGGGAAGATAGCCATCAGGGAAGATAGCCATCAGGGATGATAGCCATCAGGGAAGATAGCCATCAGGGATGATAGCCATCAAGTAAGATAGCCATCAGGGATGATAGCCATCTAGTAAGATAGCCATCAGGGATGATAGCCATCTAGTAAGATAGCCATCAGGGATGATAGCCATCTAGTAAGATAGCCATCAGGGATGATAGCCATCTAGTAAGATAGCCATCAGGGATGATAGCCATCTAGTAAGATAGCCATCAGGGATGATAGCCATCAAGTAAGATAGCCATCAGGGATGATAGCCATCAAGTAAGATAGCCATCAGGGATGATAGCCATCAAGTAAGATAGCCATCAGGGAAGATAGCCATCAGGGATGATAGCCATCAGGGAAGATAGCCATCAGGGATGATAGCCATCAGGGAAGATAGCCATCAGGGAAGATAGCCATCAGGGATGATAGCCATCAGGGAAGATAGCCATCAGGGATGATAGCCATCAAGTAAGATAGCCATCAGGGATGATAGCCATCTAGTAAGATAGCCATCAGGGATGATAGCCATCTAGTAAGATAGCCATCAGGGATGATAGCCATCTAGTAAGATAGCCATCAGGGATGATAGCCATCTAGTAAGATAGCCATCAGGGATGATAGCCATCTAGTAAGATAGCCATCAGGGATGATAGCCATCAAGTAAGATAGCCATCAGGGATGATAGCCATCAAGTAAGATAGCCATCAGGGATGATAGCCATCTAGTAAGATAGCCATCAGGGATGATAGCCATCAAGTAAGATAGCCATCAGGGATGATAGCCATCAAGTAAGATAGCCATCAGGGATGATAGCCATCTAGTAAGATAGCCATCAGGGATGATAGCCATCAGGGATGATAGCCATCTAGTAAGATAGCCATCAGGGATGATAGCCATCTAGTAAGATAGCCATCAGGGATGATAGCCATCAAGTAAGATAGCCATCAGGGATGATAGCCATCTAGTAAGATAGCCATCAGGGATGATAGCCATCAGGGATGATAGCCATCTAGTAAGATAGCCATCAGGGATGATAGCCATCAAGTAAGATAGCCATCAGGGATGATAGCCATCTAGTAAGATAGCCATCAGGGATGATAGCCATCAGGGATGATAGCCATCAGGGATGATAGCCATCAGGGATGATAGCCATCAGGGATGATAGCTGACACCAAATCAGAAAAAAACAAAGTACTAAATCGCCTCAGGCGAGAGGATTGGAAGGGTCCCCCGGCTTGGGGTCCCTTAGGACACGACGGAGGAGGCCCCCGGCTTGGGGTCCCTTAGGACACGACGGAGGAGGCCCCCGGCTTGGGGTCCCTAAGGACACGAGGGAAGAGGCCCCCGGCTTGGGGTCCCTTAGGACACGAGGGAAGAGGCCCCCGGCTTGGGGTCCCTAAGGACACGATGGAAGAGGCCCCCGGCTTGGGGTCCCTAAGGACACGACGGAAGAGGCCCCCGGCTTGGGGTCCCTAAGGACACGACGGAAGAGGCCCCCGGCTTGGGGTCCCTTAGGACACGACGGAAGAGGCCCCCGGCTTGGGGTCCCTAAGGACACGACGGCAGAGGCCCCCGGTTTGGGGTCCCTAAGGACACGACGGAAGAGGCCCCCGGTTTGGGGTCCCTTAGGACACGACGGAAGAGGCCCCCGGCTTGGGGTCCCTAAGGACACGACGGAAGAGGCCCCGGCTTGGGGTCCCTAAGGACACGACGGAAGAGGCCCCCGGCTTGGGGTCCCTAAGGACACGACGGAAGAGGCCCCGGCTTGGGGTCCCTAAGAACACGACGGAAGAGCCCCCGGCTTGGGGTCCCTAAGAACACGAGGGAGGAGGCCCCCGGCTTGGGGTCCCTAAGGACACGACGTAAGAGGCCCCCGGCTTGGAGTCCCTAAGGACACGACGGAAGAGGCCCCCGGCTTGGGGTCCCTAAGGACACGACGGAAGAGGTCCCCGGCTTGGGGTCCCTAAGGACACGACGGAAGAGGCCCCCGGCTTGGAGTCCCTAAGGACACGACGGAAGAGGCCCCCGGCTTGGGGTCCCTAAGGACACGACGGAAGAGGGCCCCGGCTTGGGGTCCCTAAGGCCACGACGGAAGAGGCTCCCCGGCTTGGAGTCCCTAAGGACACGACGGAAGAGGCCCCCGGCTTGGGGTCCCTAAGGACACGACGGAAGAGGCCCCGGCTTGGGGTCCCTAAGGACACGACGGAAGAGCCCCCGGCTTGGGGTCCCTAAGAACACGAAAGAAGAGCCCCTGGCTTGGGGGTCCCTAAGAACACGAAAGAAGAGCCCCCGGCTTGGGGTCCCTAAGAACATGAAGGAAGAGACCCCGGCTTGGTTTCCCTAAGAACACGGGGATGAGCCCCCGGCTTGGGGTCCCTAAGAACACGAGGGAAGAGCCCCCGGTTTGGGGTCCCTAAGAACACGAGGGAAGAGCCCCCGGCTTGGTTTCCCTAAGAACACGGGGGAAGAGCCCCCGGCTTGGGATCCCTTAGGACACGACGGAAGAGGCCCCCGGCTTGGAGTCCCTAAGGACACGACGGAAGAGGCGCCCGGCTTGGAGTCCCTAAGGACACGAGGGAAGAGGCCCCCGGCTTGGGGTCCCTAAGGACACGAGGGAAGAGGCCCCCGGCTTGGAGTCCCTAAGGACACGAGGGAGGAGGCCCCCGGCTTGGGGTCCCTAAGGACACGACGTAAGAGGCCCCCGGCTTGGAGTCCCTAAGGACACGACGGAAGAGGCCCCCGGCTTGGGGTCCCTAAGAACACGAGGGAAGAGCCCCCAGCTTGGGGTCCCTAAGAACACGAGGGAAGAGCCCCCGGCTTGGGGTCCCTAAGAACACGAGGGAAGAGCCCCCGGCTTGGGGTCCCTAAGAACACAAGGGAAGAGCCCCCGGCTTGGGGTCCCTTAGGACACGACGGAGGAGGGACGACGATACGGAAATTGACGGTCAAAGTTACACATACTCCAGTTTAATTCCTTGTGGTGACAAGTGCCTCACGCCCTTCCAGATCAACAGTTACGGCACATGACGCCCCGGGCGGGGCTTCCAAAGTTGTCTTTCCATCAGGTGGCAGCTGTTGATTTTAGTGAAACTTTTCTGCTGAATTTAGAAGTATTTTCATTTAACTTTTTTATTTTGCCTTAAAAATCTGAAGAAAAGTTTCCTGGCCAAGCCCAAAAGTTGTGTATAAATCGGTGGGTAAAGATGGTGTTATCTCCAGCAGGAAGGCACATGTGGAATGCCTGCCATAGTTATTGCTTTACCGTCCTGCCTCTCATGTCCATCAGGTAATACCACTCGTTGTATGCTGCAGCTGTCAGTTGTATGCTGCAGCTGTCAGTTGTATGCTGCTGCTGTCAGTTGTATGCTGCTGCTGTCAGTTGTATGCTGCAGCTGTCAGTTGTATGCTGCAGCTGTCAGTTGTATGCTGCAGCTGTCAGTTGTATGCTGCAGCTGCCAGTTGTATGCTGCAGCTGTCAGTTGTATGCTGCAGCTGTCAGTTGTATGCTGCTGCTGTCAGTTGTATGCTGCTGCTGTCAGTTGTATGCTGCAGCTGTCAGTTGTATGCTGCTGCTGTCAGTTGTATGCTGCAGCTGTCAGTTGTATACTGCAGCTGTCAGTTGTATGCTGCAGCTGTCAGTTGTATGCTGCAGCTGTCAGTTGTATACTGCAGCTGCCAGTTGTATGCTGCAGCTGTCAGTTGTATGCTGCAGCTGTCAGTTGTATACTGCAGCTGTCAGTTGTATGCTGCAGCTGTCAGTTGTATACTGCAGCTGTCAGTTGTATGCTGCAGCTGTCAGTTGTATACTGTAGCTGTCAGTTGTATGCTGCAGCTGTCAGTTGTATACTGCAGCTGTCAGTTGTATGCTGCAGCTGTCAGTTGTATACTGTAGCTGTCAGTTGTATGCTGCAGCTGTCAGTTGTATACTGCAGCTGTCAGTTGTATACTGCAGCTGTCAGTTGTATACTGCAGCTGTCAGTTGTATGCTGCAGCTGTCTGTTGTATACTGTAGCTGTCAGTTGTATGCTGCAGCTGTCAGTTGTGTACTGTAGCTGCCAGTTGTATACTGCAGCTGTCAGTTGTATACTGCAGCTGTCAGTTGTATACTGCAGCTGTCAGTTGTATGCTGTAGCTGTCAGTTGTATACTGCAGCTGTCAGTTGTATGCTGCAGCTGTCAGTTGTATACTGTAGCTGCCAGTTGTATGCTGCAGCTGTCAGTTGTATACTGCAGCTGTCAGTTGTATACTACAGCTGTCAGTTGTATGCTGCAGCTGTCAGTTGTATGCTGCAGCTGTCAGTTGTATACTGTAGCTGCCAGTTGTATGCTGCAGCTGTCAGTTGTATGCTGCAGCTGTCAGTTGCATGCTGCAGCTTCCAGTTGTATACTGCAGCTGTCAGTTGTATACTGCAGCTTCCAGTTGTATACTGCAGCTGTAAGTTGTATACTACAGCTGTCAGTTGTATGCTGCAGCTGTCAGTTGTATGCTGCAGCTGTCAGTTGTATACTGCAGCTGTCAGTTGTATGCTGCAGCTGTCAGTTGTATGCTGCAGCTGTCAGTTGTATACTGCAGCTGTCAGTTGTATACTGCAGCTGTCAGTTGTATGCTGCAGCTGTCAGTTGTATGCTGCAGCTGTCAGTTGTATACTGCAGCTGTCAGTTGAATACTGCAGCTGTCAGTTGTATACTGCAGCTGTCAGTTGTATACTGCAGCTGTCAGTTGTATACTACAGCTGTCAGTTGTATGCTGCAGCTGTCAGTTGTATGCTGCAGCTGTCAGTTGTATACTGCAGCTTCCAGTTGTATGCTGCAGCTGTCAGTTGTATACTGCAGCTTCCAGTTGTATGCTGCAGCTGTCAGTTGTATACTACAGCTGTCAGTTGTATGCTGCAGCTGTCAGTTGTATACTACAGCTGTCAGTTGTATGCTGCAGCTGCCAGTTGTATGCTGCTGCTGTCAGTTGTATACTGCATCTTCCAGTTGTATACTGCAGCTGTCAGTTGTATGCTGCAGCTTCCAGTTGTATGCTGCAGCTGTCAGTTGTATACTACAGCTGTCAGTTCTATGCTGCAGCTGTCAGTTGTATACTACAGCTGTCAGTTGTATGATGCAGCTGCCAGTTTTATGCTGCAGCTGTCAGTTGTATGCTACAGCTGTCAATTGTATGCTGCAGCTGTCAGTTGTATGCTGCAGCTTCCAGTTGTATACTGCAGCTGTAAGTTGTATACTACAGCTGTCAATTGTATGCTGCAGCTGTCAGTTGTATACTGCAGCTGTCAGTTGTATGCTACAGCTGTCAGTTGTATGCTGCAGCTGTCAGTTGTATACTACAGCTGTCAGTTGTATGCTGCAGGTGTCAGTTGTATACTGCAGCTGTCAGTTGTATGCTGCAGCTGTCAGTTGTATACTACAGCTGTCAGTTGTATGCTGCAGCTGCCAGTTGTATACTGAAGCTTCCAGTTGTATACTGCAGCTGTAAGTTGTATATTGCAGCTGTAAGTTGTATGCTGCAGCTGTCAGTTGCATGCTGCAGCTTCCAGTTGTATACTGCAGCTGTCAGTTGTATACTGCAGCTTCCAGTTGTATACTGCAGCTGTAAGTTGTATACTACAGCTGTCAGTTGTAAGCTGCAGCTGTCATTTGTATGCTGCAGCTGTCAGTTGTATGCTGCAGCTGTCATTTGTATGCTGCAGCTGTCAGTTGCATGCTGCAGCTTCCAGTTGTATACTGCAGCTGTCAGTTGTATACTGCAGCTTCCAGTTGTATACTGCAGCTGTCAGTTGTATGCTGCTGCTGTCAGTTGTATGCTGCAGCTGTAAGTTGTATACTACAGCTGTCAGTTGTATGCTGCAGCTGTCAGTTGTATGCTGCAGCTGTCAGTTGTATGCTGCAGCTGTCAGTTGTATGCTGCAGCTGTCAGTTGTATACTGCAGCTTCCAATTGTATGCTGCAGCTGTCAGTTGTATACTGCAGCTTCCAGTTGTATACTGCAGCTGTAAGTTGTATACTACAGCTGTCAGTTGTATGCTGCAGCTGTCAGTTGTATGCTGCAGCTGTCAGTTGTATACTACAGCTGTCAGTTGTATGCTGCTGCTGCCAGTTGTATGCTGCTGCTGCCAGTTGTATACTGCAGCTGTCAGTTGTGTACTGCAGCTGCCAGTTACTACACTGGCCAGTAAAGAATATACTACAGCGTCACGCACATTATACTACATTGGTCAGTTTACAGTATACTACAGTGGCCAGTATATAGTATACTACAGTGGTCAGTTTAAAGTATACTACAGTGGCTAGTGTACAGTATACTACAGTGACCAGTATACAGTATACTACAGTGGCCAGTATACAGTATACTACAATGACCAGTATATAGTATACTACAGTGGCCAGTATACCGTATACTACAGTGGCTAGTATACAGTATACTACAGTGACCAGTATACAGTATACTACAGTGGCCAGTATACAGTATTATTCAGTGGTTAGTTTACAATATACTACAGTGGTCAGTGTACAGTATACTACAGTGGCCAGAATACAGTATACTACAGTGGCCAGTATACAGTATACCACAGTGGCCAGTATACAGTATACTACAGTGGCCAGTATACAGTATACTACAGTGGCCAGTATACAGCATAGTACAGTGGCCAGTATACAGTATACTACAGTGGCCAGTATACAGTATACTACAATTTGTAAGTATACATTATACTACAGTGGCCAGTATACAGTATACTACAGTTGCTATTATACTGTATACTACAGTGACCAGTATACAGTATACAACAGTAACCAGTATACTACTGTGGCCAGTATACAGTATACTACAGTGGCCAGTATACAGTATACTACAGTGGATAGTATACAGTATACTACAGTGACCAGTATACAGTATACTACAGTAGCCAGTATACAGTATACTACAGTAGCCAATATACAGTATACTACAGTAGCCAGTATACAGTATACTACTGTGGCCAGTATACTACAGTGGCCAGTATACAGTATACTACAGTGGCCAGTATACAGTATACTACATTGGCAAGTATACAGTATTCTACAGCGGCCAGTACGCAGTATACTTTAGTATACTACAGTGTCGAGTACACAGTATATTACAGTGGCCACTATACAGTATACCACAGTGGGCATTATACAGTATACTACAGTGGCTAGTATACAGTATACTACAGTGATCAGTATACAGTATGCTACAGTGGCCAGTATACAGTATGCTATAGTGGGCATTATACAGTATACTACAGTGAGCAGTATACAGCATACTACAGTGGCCAGTATACAGTATATTACAGTGACCAGTATACAGTATACAACACTGGCTAGTATACAACACTGGCCAGTATACAGTATTCAACACTAACCAGTATACAACACTGGCCAGTATACAACACTGGCCAGTATACAACACT
Source organism: Procambarus clarkii (assembly GCF_040958095.1). Classification (NCBI taxonomy): domain Eukaryota; kingdom Metazoa; phylum Arthropoda; class Malacostraca; order Decapoda; family Cambaridae; genus Procambarus; species Procambarus clarkii. The sequence continues at coordinate 30,210,060 of NC_091213.1, read as the reverse complement.
GGCCAGTGTACAGTATTCAACACTAGCCATTATACAACACTGGCCAGTATACAACACTGGCCAGTATATAGTATACAACACTGGCCAGTATACAACACTGGCCAGTATACAGTATACCACAGCGTTCAGTGTACAACACTGGCTAGCATACAGTATACAACACTGGCCAGTATACAGTATACAACAGTAGCCAGTATACAACACTGGCCAGTATACAACAGAGAACAGTATACAACACTGGCCAGTATACAACAGTGGCCAGTATACAACACTGGCCAGTATACAACAGAGAACAGTATACAACACTGGCCAGTATACAACAGTGGCCAGTATACAACACTGGCCAGTTTACAGTATACCACAGCGTTCAGTGTACAACACTGGCTAGCATACAGTATACAACACTGGCCAGTATACAGTATACAACACTGGCCAGTATACAACACTGGCCAGTATACAACACTGGCCAGTATACAACACTGGCCAGTATACAACACTGGCCAGTATACAACACTGGCCAGTATACAGTATACCACAGCGTTCAGTGTACAACACTGGCTAGCATACAGTATACAACACTGGCCAGTATACAGTATACAACAGTGGCCAGTATACAACACTGGCCAGTATACAACAGAGAACAGTATACAACACTGGCCAGTATACAACAGTGGCCAGTATACAACACTGGCCAGTATACAGTATACCACAGCGTTCAGTGTACAACACTGGCCAGCATTCAACATGGACTGCGTTAGATGACGTATTCCTTGACGTACTGGTCAGTGTGAGCTGTTGCTGTGCCCTTCTTACACTGTCTCCGTCAACACATTGTGACGCCTGTAACATTCTTATTGTTTTGTTGACGCAACACACGAGGTCACCGTAAATATTCCGAGCTGGGTCTTAAGATGTGTTACCTCTCCCTCTCGTAACACCGGCCGGGGTCTTAAGATGTGTTGCCTCACCCTCTCGTAACCCTGGGCTGGGTCTTAAGATGTGTTACCTCACCCTCTCGTAACACCGGCCGGGGTCTTAAGATGTGTTGCCTCACCATCTCGTAACACCGGCCGGGGTCTTAAGATGTGTTACCTCACCCTCTCGTAACACCGGGCGGGGTCTTAAGTTGTGTTGCCTCACCCTCTCGTAACACCAGGCGGGGTCTTAAGATGTGTTGCCTCACCCTCTCGTAACACCGGGCTGGGTCTTAAGATGTGTTACCTCTCCCTCTCGTAACACCAGGCTGGGTCTTAAGATGTGTTGCCTCACCATCTCGTAACACCGTGCTGGGTCTTAAGATGTGTTACCTCACCCTCTCGTAACACCAGGCTGGGTCTTAAGATGTGTTACCTCTCCCTCTCGTAACACCAGGCGGGGTCTTAAGATGTGTTCCCTCACCCTCTCGTAACACCAGGCTGGGTCTTAAGATGTGTTCCCTCACCCTCTCGTAACACCGTGCTGGGTCTTAAGATGTGTTACCTCACCCTCTCGTAACACCAGGCTGGGTCTTAAGATGTGTTACCTCTCCCTCTCGTAACACCAGGCGGGGTCTTAAGATGTGTTCCCTCACCCTCTCGTAACCCTGGGCGGGGTCTTAAGATGTGTTGCCTCTCCCTCTCGTAACACCGTGCTGGGTCTTAAGATGTGTTGCCTCACCCTCTCGTAACACCGGGCGGGGTCGTAAGATGTGTTGCCTCACCCTCTCGTAACACCGTGCTGGGTCTTAAGATGTGTTGCCTCACCCTCTCGTAACACCGGGCGGGGTCTTAAGATGTGTTGCCTCACCCTCTCGTAACACCGGGCGGGGTCTTAAGATGTGTTCCCTCACCGTCTCGTAACACCGGGCTGGGTCTTAAGATGTGTTGCCTCACCCTCTCGTAACACCGGGCGGGGTCTTAAGATGTGTTGCCTCACCCTCTCGAAACACCGGGCTGGGTCTTAAGATGTGTTACCTCTCCCTCTCGTAACACCAGGCTGGGTCTTAAGATGTGTTGCCTCACCCTCTCGTAACACCGGGTGGGGTCTTAAGATGTGTTACCTCTCCCTCTCGTAACACCAGGCTGGGTCTTAAGATGTGTTACCTCACCCTCTCGTAACACCAGGCTGGGTCTTAAGTTGTGTTGCCTCACCCTCTCGTAACACCAGGCTGGGTCTTAAGATGTGTTGCCTCACCCTCTCGTAACACCGGGCGGGGTCTTAAGATGTGTTGCCTCACCCTCTCGTAACACCAGGCGGGGTGTTAAGATGTGTTGCCTCACCCTCTCGTAACACCAGGCGGGGTCTTAAGATGTGTTGCCTCACAGTCTCGTAACACCAGGCGGGGTCTTAAGATGTGTTGCCTCACCGTCTCGTAACACCAGGCGGGGTCTTAAGATGTGTTGCCTCACCCTCTCGTAACACCGGGCGGGGTCTTAAGATGTGTTGCCTCACCCTCCCGTATCACCAGGCGGGGTCTTAAGATGTGTTGCCTCACCCTCTCGTAACACCAGGCGGGGTCTTAAGATGTGTTGCCTCACCCTCTCGTAACACCGGGCGGGGTCTTAAGATGTGTTGCCTCACCCTCTCGTAACACCGGGCGGGGTCTTAAGATGTGTTGCCTCACCCTCTCGTAACACCGGCCAACAGTTGTATATAAATACCGTCACAGGTGTTAGTTCTATAACACAAGACTATCAGCTGATGTTGACAATCATAGCAACATCACGCTGCTATGTTATGCTATGCTGTGCTATGCTATGCTATGCTGTGCTATGCTATGCTATGCTGTGCTATGCTGTGCTATGCTATGCTATGCTGTGCTATGCTGTGCTATGTTATGCTATGCTGTGCTATGCTATACTATGCTATGCTATGCTATGCTGCTATGCCGCCCTGGTAATAAGCAGCGAGCGTGTTTAATCAGCGCAGCTTCCAACTAAAACGGAACCCAGGTTTCAGTACCGTGTTTGTGTTATCTCCGAGACTGGAAACACCAGCCTCTGGATTATTAGGTTATCGTGTTGCCTCGTCTCCGATAGCGCTAATTGCCACTGCGAGCCTTTGATCAGTGTTATTCTGTGTCTCCCCCGACAGCATCGACTCCCGCAGCGGGCCGCTGGACCACTCGGTCCACTGGTCAGGGCTGGGCGTCCGGGCTAAGTTTGACCTGACCTCCCCGACCCAGAGTCTGGTCATCAGCCCCGTTGAGGCTCAGGACGAGGGCGACTACCGCTGTAGGATCGACTTCAGGGCCTCCCCGACCAGGAACCTCAGGGTGAAGCTGGCGGTTATTGGTGAGTATTGTGTGAGGTGGGTGGTGAGTACTGATGTGGGGGAGGTGAGTATTGTGTGAGGTGGGTGGTGAGTACTGTTGTGGGGAGGTGAGTATTGTGTGAGGTGGATGGTGGGTACTGCTGTGCGGGGTGAGTATTGTGTGAGGTGGGTGGTGAGTACTGATGTGCGGGGTGAGTATTGTGTGAGAAGGGTGGTGAGTACTGTTGTGCGGGGTGAGTATTGTGTGAGGTGGGTGGTGAGTACTGATGTGCGGAGTGAGTATTGTGTGAGGTGGGTGGTGAGTACTGTTGTGGGGAGGTGAGTATTGTGTGAGGTGGGTGGTGAGTACTGATGTGGGGGAGGTGAGTATTGTGTGAGATGGGTGGTGAGTACCGTTGTGCGGGGTGAGTATTGTGTGAGGTGGGTGGTGAGTACTGATGTGGGGGAGGTGAGCATTGTGTGAGGTGGGTGGTGAGTACTGTTGTGGGGGAGGTGAGCATTGTGTGAGGTGGGTGGTGAGTACTGATGTGGGGGAGGTGAGCATTGTGTGAGGTGGGTGGTGAGTACTGATGTGGGGGAGGTGAGTATTGTGTGAGGTGGGTGGTTAGTACTGTTGTGCGGGGTGAGTATTGTGTGAGGTGGGTGGTGAGTACTGTTGTGCGGGGTGAGTATTGTGTGAGGTGGGTGGTGAGTACTGATGTGCGGGGTGAGTATTGTGTGAGGTGGGTGGTGAGTACTGTTGTGGGGAGGTGAGTATTGTGTGAGGTGGGTGGTGAGTACTGATGTGGGGGAGGTGAGTATTGTGTGAGATGGGTGGTGAGTACTGTTGTGCGGGGTGAGTATTGTGTGAGGTGGGTGGTGAGTACTGATGTGGGGGAGGTGAGCATTGTGTGAGGTGGGTGGTGAGTACTGATGTGGGGGAGGTGAGTATTGTGTGAGGTGGGTGGTGAGTACTGTTGTGGGGGAGGTGAGCATTGTGTGAGGTGGGTGGTGAGTACTGATGTGGGGGAGGTGAGCATTGTGTGAGGTGGGTGGTGAGTACTGATGTGGGGGAGGTGAGCATTGTGTGAGGTGGGTGGTGAGTACTGATGTGGGGGAGGTGAGCATTGTGTGAGGTGGGTGGTGAGTACTGATGTGGGGGAGGTGAGCATTGTGTGAGGTGGGTGGTGAGTACTGATGTGGGGGAAGTGAGTATTGTGTGAGGTGGGTGGTGAATACTGATGTGGGGGAGGTGAGTATTGTGGTGGGGAGGTGAGTATTGTGTGAGGTGTGTGGTGAGTACTTTTGTGGGGAGGTGAGTACTGATGTTGGAGGTGAGTATTGTTTAAGGTGGATGGTGAGTACTGTTGTGGGGGAGGTGAGTATTGTTTAAGGGGGATGGTGAGTACTGTTGTGGGGAGGTGAGTATTGTGTGAGGTGGATGGTGAGTACTGTTGTGGGGAGGTCAGTATTGTTTAAGGTGGATGGTGAGTACCGTTGTGGGGGAGGTGAGTACTGTTGTGAGGAGGTGAGTATTGAGTGTGAGGTAGATGGTGAGTACTGTTGTAGGGAGATGAGTATTGAGTGTGAGGTGGATGGTGAGTACTGCTGTGGGGAGGTGAGTATTGAGTGAGGTGGATTGTGAGTACTGTTGTAGGGGAGGGGAGTATTTTGTGAGGTGGATGGTGAGTACTGTTGTGGGGAGGGGAGTATTGTGTGAGGTTGATGGTGAGTACTGTTGTGGGAGAGGTGAGTATTGTGTGAGGTGGATGGTGAGTACTGTTGTGGGGGAGGTGAGTATTGTGTGAGGTGGATGGTGAGTACTGTTGTGGGGGAGGTGAGTATTGTGTGAGGTGGATGGTGAGTACTGTTGTGGGGAGGGGAGTACTGTTGTTGGGGAGGTGAGTACTGAGTGAGGTGGTTGGTGAGTACTGTGGTGGGGGAGGTGATTATTGTGTGTAGTGGATGGTGAGTACTGTTGTGGGGGAGGTGAGTATTGAGTGAGGAGGATGGTGAGTATTGCTGTGGGGAGGTGAGTACTGTGTGAGGTGGATGGTGAGTACTGTTGTGGGGTAGACTTTAAGAGTTCCTCACTCAGCTCATCTTTATGAGTTGCCACAACGGTCAGAAAATAGTGTACAAATCACCCAGCCTGAGCCAAGCTTGCTGAGAAACCCAAGGGGTAGAAAATGTGAATGTGAGCCGCCATTATATATAGTACATCATATTTTGTTCGTTTTGTATTTTGAGGTCTAAATGAAATGTAATATTCGAGAGGACAGTTTGTCCCATTAGAAACCTCATGTCATCATTATATGTTTCTTCTGTTACTTTATAAATTAACTTTTGGGTCTCTATCAAATAATATCTAAACAACGAATTTAATTTTACTACAAAAACCTCTTAAAAATTTAAACTGTTACATATTAATCAAATCAAATGAACTTGTGAGACGACTTGAACCCTCGGCTAAAGATATCCTAGCCGCTCACCTTACCACTGTACTACCCCGACTTGTTAAAAATAATACAACTGGGATTCCACTGAAACCACAGGGAGTCTGGAGGCTTCTCCTGAAGTCCACGTTTTACCTCTGTAAAAAATATGTAATATTTTTATGTAAGGAATATGTAATATGTTTATGTATAGAATATGTAATATTTGTATGTAAAAAATATGTAATATTTTTATGTAAGTATGTAATATGTATTACATATTACATACTGAATTCTTCATTACTCTTGTAATTTTCTAAAAACTGCTTCAAGTTGCAAACTTGATCGAAATGTTTCACATCATCAACCTCTACTCCCATTATCTATCCAAAATTTGATGCAAAGCTCCTCATCATTCTAATCTGGTAATTCACTCGAGGTCATCCACTTCAAACAAGATATCTTTTCCATTGGTTTCATCCACTTACCCAAATACTCTCAGCATCTGTTCCAGAGATTAACTAATTCAGCACAAAATATGTTACACTCTTCTTCATATCCTTCTGTGCATTCCTGTGCATCCAGTCCATTAACTTTTATGGACATAATATTATGATTCTTTCTACAAGTATATTATGAACAGACTCCATACTTGTCACCACTTCTACAACAGAATTGCTTTACTTTTCAATTGCATGAAAGGAAAATTACGTAAATATATTATAGTACATAATTTTTTAATAAAATTATATAAATATATATATACTTTATTATATATAAATTATTTTTTGAGGGATGGAATTGAAATTCCAGTCTTTTGGATAATTTTTCAAATTCTTCCTTGGCGCAAATTTAACAACTGAAACTTGGAAAAGTCTTGGACCCAAATTCAGACTGTGTGGAGAATTACAGCAATATTTTGCTATATTTTGCAGCATAAGCAATTAAGACAATACTAACAGCCCAGAAACAAAATTAGTTTACTTATGATAATAATATTGGTGGGATTCCTATGAGCTATATGAAAGTTTGAATGGTTTAATCTGAATGGAAAAGGGAGAATAGGTTCTAACAGACATAATGGGGGGTAATTTTGTCCCAGAAATGAATTAAAGGTGTTGTAGACTGAAAAATTGTTAAGTATTAGAAAGAGATATATTTAAACAATTTAATCACATCAAGAAAGAAATTAGTAAGCATAAGACTGAAATTTCAAAAAGAGGAATTTGGTAATTGAAGATTATATTATGGTCAGTCAAGAAAGTACGGTGGCTAGTGCACTGAAAGCTTTGGTAGAAAAAATCTAAATGGGAAAATATGCAGCCAGAAATCTGCATAGAGGAGTGAGAGCGTTGACTCTCGTCTGTGGTTGCACGAAACTCGTGGGATATGAACGGGAAACGTTATGAGTTAGAGTAAAATAAATCGATTACCTGACAAAAAAAAAATGCTTTGTGTTAGGAAAGTAAATATGGAGAATTGTGGGCGCCAAAATGCAGTCAACTGCAACACTGAGGTGGGTGAACAAAGACGTTGAACAAATTGTGCGTGTTGAGCAAGTGGATGATTGTAGAGTGGTGAAATGAGTTTAGTCGAGTGAATTTGAGAGAAAAGGGAGAAAAGGAAAGCCGTGTAAAAGTTTGGCTGACAAGGTGAAGGAGTGGAAGCAGGGAGTGTCAACAATACACTGGATGGGGTTAGATAAGAAACATGGAGGAAGTGGTTTGTTCCGAAGGAGTAAATATACTTGTGCATAATGTATATATGATAGTTCATGAAGAGCATGGTACATATGATCTTGTAATTTGGTGGGTGGTGTTGTGGATGACTGCTGGTGTGTGATAGTGCGTGTATAATCCTTAACTGTAATCTGTTTAGTGATTTATATGATGAATGGACGAGCGATGGACGCAACATTTTATTTCTATTATCTATAGCAGCTTTTTAATATTTTAACCGCCTTTCTTCTCCTGCATAATGTCCTCCCATTCCTCTTCCTACAACTCGAAAGTGGCATGCAGATATATATATATATATATATATATATATATATATATATATATATATATATATATATATATATATATATATATATATATATATATATATATATATATATATATAAATATATTATTATTAAATATGACCGAAAAAGTAAGATTAATAATTCTAACACGAATTTTCTCGATCTTTCGTACGTTTCTTTTCACTGTTGGCGGTAATTCAAAAATCAATTCTCCAAAAGTCATTTTTATTTCTAGTCTGACGCGACACTTGAGCGCGTTTCGTAAAACTTATTACATCTTCAAAGACTTTAGCTTACACATACACAACTGAATAGAACTTACACATCTTCGATTTGTTTATATCTACATTTGAGTGAGGTGGATGGGGTCTCGTTGGACGTAGAATCCCTGTTTACCAACGTACCCGTGGACGAGACAATCGGGATGATAGCCGACAGAGTGTATCGTGATCCGGCCTGCACTCCTCTTGACATACCAGAAAACATTCTGAGGAAACTACTCCAAGCTTGTACTAAAGAGGCACCCTTCTTGAGCCCGGATGGGCACATGTATAAGCAAGTAGATGGGGTCGCCATGGACTCCCCCCTAGGTGTCCTGTTTGCAAACTTCTACATGGGTACCATCGAGCAAAAAGTCTTAGTCGAAATGAACTTGAAACCGGCCATATACTGCAGGTATGTTGACGACATTTTTACACAGGTACCTGATGTCAGACATCTGCAGGAGCTGAAGGAGGCATTTGAGTAGAGTTCCGTGCTGCGTTTCACTTACGAGATGGAAAAGGATGGGAAGCTGCCCTTTCTAGATGTAACAGTCATGGAAAAGAGCGGAGGTTTCCACACTGCAGTCTACACTAAGGAAACGAACATAGGAATGTGCCTAAATGCCAACAGCGACAGCCCAGACAGGTACAAAAGGAGTGTTGTTAACGCTTATGTCGACCGTGCTCTCAGCCACAGCTCAGAATGGAAGCAAGTCGACGAAGAACTCTGTAGGGTAAGGCAGGTCCTAGTCAACAACGGCTTCTCCAATGGTTTCGTCGAAGACATCATAAGAAGGAAAGTGAAACGCCATGCAACCTCTGAAGAGACAACCAACACAACACCTATACCCCCTATTAGACTATTTTACAGGAACTTCTTTTCAACAGCTCATAAAACGGAGGAAAGGGTCCTGAAAGATATTGTTAATAGAAACGTTATCCCTACAGACAAAAATCAGAGGATACAACTGACGATTTACTATAAAACCAGAAAAACGGCCAGCCTACTCATGAGAAACTCTCCAGACACAAAGCAGAACGCTTTAAAAGAGACCAACGTCGTCTATGCCTTCAAATGCCCACTTGGGGACTGTAAGCTCCAAAAAACCCAGTATATAGGCAAGACATCAACATCTCTTTCTAGGCGTTTACCGATGCATAAGCAACAGGGCTCTATTAAGGAACATATAATCTCTTCCCACAACCAAACCATCGCCAGAGAAATCCTAGTAAACAACACAGAAATCATCGATAGATACAGCGATAGCAGGCGGCTTGATGTCTGCGAGGCTCTAAACATCAAGAAGTCAACACCAGCAATCAACAGCCAATTAATGCACAACTATATTCTACCCACCTCAAGACTCCGCTCCAATATAGAAGCATCAAGAAATATGGACCAATAGGCTTTCTACAAATCACTTCCATTCAATACCCATTGTTTCGTGTTCTGTCTTGTGTTTAGGAATTTAATACCCTATTAATACCACCTCACCCCATCCACCTCACTCAAATGTAGATATAAACAAATCGAAGATGTGTAAGTTCTATTCAGTTGTGTATGTGTAAGCTAAGGTCTCTGAAAATGTAATAAGTTTTACAAAACGCGCTCAAGTGTCGCGTCAGACTAGAAATAAAAATGAATTTTGGAGAATTGATTTTTGAATTACCTCCAACAGTGAAAAGAAACGTACGAAAGATCGAGAAAATTCGTGTTAGAATTATTTATCTTACTTTTTCGGTCATATTTAATAATATATGTCTACAGGAAAGACTGCTACCAAAATATACTAATATATATATATATATATATATATATATATATATATATATATATATATATATATATATATATATATATATATATATATATATATATAGATATATGTATAGATATATATATATATATATATTTACTCCTCTTTTCCTAATGACAGATTGTGGGCTGTAAGGGGCAGGTGGGGTGAATGAATTAGTTGTTAGGTTGATTGAAGATCCACAGTCCACCTGCAGATAAGTATCTCACATCAGCTTGTGGGAACCGACCTGTGAGATTTATATTTATTTAATTTATATGAATTTATATTTACGTTAATTTATATACTTCGATAGCAATTTGTATAATGATAAGTGGACTGTATTTCTGCAATAATCTCATAATCTCACAAATCGATCCTCTACACATTAGGGGGGGTTATTAAATTAATATATATGCAGCCAATCAAACTACAGTATTAACTACATACATTGAAGAGGTTCCTTATCTTATAGTACAGCAGGCTAGTCCACCAGGTATAACTAGAGTGTAGACACCAAATTATCCTCTTTGAGGTAGCTTCTATCACCCAGTAACTGGTGCACATAATCTTGCATCCTCGTCTTGACCTGTCAAAAGTGCGCTAGCTGTGAAGCCAGATACCTATATATGACAAGTATATCAGAGAAAACAGTACATGGAACATGAAGACCTGGCTTAATTACCTTTAGTTTGAGGCTTCCATGTGATCTAACCGGGTCACCCTATATCCTGACATTAATGGCCATAAATGAATGATAAACGGGTTTCGGGTAGACACTTAACTTGAATTTGTAGACAGCGTGTTGACAATGGTACACCTTTGGGTTCCATAACACTACGTCCAAGTAAAATTAACAGGAGCCGAATTTGCTCCCGTGTGAGCCTCTGGTCTCAATAAACAACAATGGCTGCCCTCCTCCTCACTCTGACGCCTGGCTTACATTGTCCAGATTTCAGAACGTGATAGAAGGGTCACATTTACTCTACTTTAATATTGATAATTAAGTTAATTTATATAAGATGTTTTTATGATGGTAAAGTCCAAAGACTAATGTATTTAAGAATAATTCCCACCATAATAGGTGGTGAATTATAATAGTATGTGGTGATGATATCCCGTTTTCTATAGACGGTAATTCCACTACAAGTTACGTTTTCTATGGGTAACTTGTTTATACAACACAGCTCTTATCTGTCTGTATGATATTATTATTAAATAGTGTCGGATTTTCCGACATAATTCCCCAGGGGGCTGCTCACGGGTCGAAGTCCTATTTAGAACAGACGAACACCGATACTCCTACTTCGAATTATTAGATTAATTTGATGTTAGTAGTTAGTAATCACACATTTGTGCGTCTGTTCGTACAGGACGGATGTCCCGTACTAGAGTTGCAGGGGTTAGAAGTCTAATGCGATTTCATTTCCCTGTTAACTCTTGAAAGGCTAATATTCAAGCCTTATTACATATTATTTAACCCAGAAGAATGGATGTGATCAAGTACTACAGTCAAGTATGATTCAGGGACTGCAGTGAGATCAGTGACATTAGATATAACTTGAAGTTTCTTCAGGTAACTGGTCACTGATATATAAACACTGAGGCCCATGGAATACATCTTGATTAAATAATAAATGTATCAAATCAGTCATCAGATTTATTAGGGTTTAATTTAGTTAATTGATTCAGAAGATTGAATAGCTCATCATTAAAGTAAAGTATGGTTCTGAGACTGCAGTGGGTTCAGTGACATTGGTCGCAGTGACTTGTAGCTGTTTTAGGCTACTGTTCACTGATTTGCCACTGAGGTCTCATGAACTCATCTTCAGCTTTAAATGATGATACTAACATCAACCTCTGTTACTATAGTCAGCTGTAATCTCCTTAGTATAATGCTACTGGAGAAATATAATCAGCTGACAAATTTAGATTTCTACTGGTATTGTTTATCTGCAGGCATAGGTCTCCTCAGGCTTGATACTGGGCCTGAGAGTAATTTACCTCCTGCAGAGTTTAACATGGTTATACCCTGATATTTAGTAGGGCTACCGATGAATCGATGGCAATAGTCTGTCCCTACAAGGAGACCGTTTGGCATTTGATTTGCTCAAATTTACCTGCAGCTGCTTGATAATAGCTTTCCAGGTCAGCATAATCAACTGTTGATTGTTGTGACAAATCTTCACATTTCTTGATCTGTCTTGTTAAGTGGCCTTTAAGACCTGCAAGGGTTCTTTTCATTCTCCCTGCATTATCCATACTGGCTCGTTGGTGAAGCCTTGTGGGACTTGTACTTGGGCTGCTCATAATACTGAACAAGCTCTAATGGTAGGCTAGGGTAAATTCTGCACTCACTAGGCAATAATCCTACCTCTACTAGAGGTTAGCACTTAAAATTAATACACATTATATATATATACAATCATCCACACTAATGATTTGAGTGATAAACCAGTGTCACTGGAAGTACCTTTAGGTTAGCTCTTCTATATCACCCTAGGATGGTAGAGACACTAATTAATCACTCAAAGGTGTAATGATCATAAGTAAATTATTATATATACACAACTCAACTCGAGTTGATAAAAATTACACCCAAAATAGGGTCTGCACCATTCATTAATGGTGTTAGGTTGTTCAATATAGTACAACTGACTATGGTAATAATGGGACTAGGATGAACGATAATAGTTCAACTAGTCAATGGTAAATATCCTACCCTGTTGTGGGTTGGCAATTAGTAAATATTATATTGTGAACACTAGTGCAATATATATTAAATAATTCTCTATTTTGGAGAAATAATATACACAATTATTGATAATAGCCTCTTAATTGCCTCTATGAAACTTCTAATACTATCTAGAAGTATTAAATATTATTAGTGACCTCGCGAAATAAAGTCCACAAAATTCGTGGATAATCTCTCGCGAAATGTAACACCACGAAATCCGTGAACAATCTCGCGAAGACACAGTCACTAATTTGGCTGGATTCTATATTAGCGCTGTCATTTCACGAAATAACACGCCACCAAATATCTGTGGGTGTGCATGAAACCGCTGACGAAGCTGAACTGGGCTGAGGGAGGCTCCTGAGCTCCCTCGAGGCTACGCTGCCGTCTTGACTGCTGGCTTTGTTTAAATAACACTGCACTAGTATATTTAATGAATCCACTGGTTAACTGGTTCATCCGGTACTAAGATGACCAAATGTGGGTTCATAGGACCGAATAATCCGTCATCCGGTTCGAAGATGACCAAATAATGTGGGAACCGACCTGTGAGATTTATATTTATTTAATTTATATGAATTTATATTTACGTTAATTTATATACTTCGATAGCAATTTGTATAATGATAAGTGGACTGTATTTCTGCAATAATCTCATAATCTCACAAATCGATCCTCTACACATTAGGGGGGGTTATTAAATTAATATATATGCAGCCAATCAAACTACAGTATTAACTACATACATTGAAGAGGTTCCTTATCTTATAGTACAGCAGGCTAGTCCACCAGGTATAACTAGAGTGTAGACACCAAATTATCCTCTTTGAGGTAGCTTCTATCACCCAGTAACTGGTGCACATAATCTTGCATCCTCGTCTTGACCTGTCAAAAGTGCGCTAGCTGTGAAGCCAGATACCTATATATGACAAGTATATCAGAGAAAACAGTACATGGAACATGAAGACCTGGCTTAATTACCTTTAGTTTGAGGCTTCCATGTGATCTAACCGGGTCACCCTATATCCTGACATTAATGGCCATAAATGAATGATAAACGGGTTTCGGATAGACACTTAACTTGAATTTGTAGACAGCGAGTTGACAATGGTACACCTTTGGGTTCCATAACACTACGTCCAAGTAAAATTAACAGGAGCCGAATTTGCTCCCGTGTGAGCCTCTGGTCTCAATAAACAACAATGGCTGCCCTCCTCCTCACTCTGACGCCTGGCTTACATTGTCCAGATTTCAGAACGTGATAGAAGGGTCACATTTACTCTACTTTAATATTGATAATTAAGTTAATTTATATAAGATGTTTTTATGATGGTAAAGTCCAAAGACTAATGTATTTAAGAATAATTCCCACCATAATAGGTGGTGAATTATAATAGTATGTGGTGATGATATCCCGTTTTCTATAGACGGTAATTCCACTACAAGTTACGTTTTCTATGGGTAACTTGTTTATACAACACAGCTCTTATCTGTCTGTATGATATTATTATTAAATGGTGTCGGATTTTCCGACACAGCTTGTATTTTATAGAAGGATAAGATTTAATATATACAGTTCTATGAATGAAGACTGATTCTATATAAATCAGAGATTCAAGCATGTACATAGTCTAGACTAGCACCATAACTATCAACAGCCAATATATTCTTATACTATAAACAACAATTTAAATTGTAGAAGTATGATAAATGACCTTAAATGTAGTCTAAGTACTATTAACTAAGTACTAGAAATTATTTTCAATTAAATGAACTTATATGATAGCTAAGCAAGCAATTGTTAACTTATATATTCAAGGATATATATAGATGTAGATTTATTCAATTTATATGAAGAGGTACAGTCAGCCTGATTGAATCTTTTCCCACACAATGGACACTCATGATGTTTTGTTTACCGTGACTGAATCTTTTACCACATACTGGACATTCATGAAGTTTAGTGCTTAGAGAAGATTCAACTGCTGCACAACAATATTAATAAACTTACTGAAATATGAGGCGTGGCCTCGCTCTATAACCGACAGACAGACTCATTTAATATATTAAAGTTACACAAGCATACAATTGGCCAACTAATATACTCAATAACATCAATATACTTCTCTGACTGCCGGGGTGCCTGTTTGACAGTGTGCCAGACTAGATAACTCTCTTGTCGTGAGTTTAGGCACGATATTTTATATCACAGCTTTGCTGTATGATGTTCTAGTAGTGTAGCTATGTGATTGTCCTTAATTACAGTTGCAGAAAGATGAGGGTGGAGGTGGAGACAGTGTCACTGTGTGCTCCACTATACACTCCTATTTGATATAAATGTTCTAGGAATTTTCCTTGTAGATATTGTCCAGGTACTCCCCCAGTTTTAGAGAGTAATCACTGGTGATAAAGATAATTTGATAAGGTGTCCTGAGCTAAGTAATGTTCGCAAGACACTATAACATTTGTTCACTCTTTTGTCAACAAACGCGTTCTCGCCCGGGGCGCTCCCGTAGCTCGCTTTGTCCCCAGTTGGCCCCTCTCTTTCCTTTGAGAGGGATAGCTTTCAATGGATATTGATTGATTATTTTTACTGTCTAGACATATGATTGAGATAAGATGTGATTATAATATAATTAGATATAGGATTTAAAGATTATAAGTAGTATTTGATAGTACTACTGATTCTTATTAAGGATTCGATATAATCCCTACCAGATGTCGAATTATATCGTTCCAATAGTTTTTTAATTTAGAAGCCTTCTAGAAGCTTCTGAATTTTTGAGAGATCATGCACAAAGTCACGTAGGCATTTATAGGGCCCTATGGTGTACGTGATCATAGTGCCATTGTCATCTAGGATCAAGATGTATATTGAATCTATAGTGATTCTGATATGATTTTGATATACTTTAGATATGATATGGATATGACAGAAATACTATATATATATATATATATATATATATATATATATATATATATATATATATATATATATATATATATATATATATATATATATATATATATATATAAAGTTTGTGAGGGTACCACCTCTGGTGCCAATGTGGGGACCCATAGCCTCGGAGAAGAAAATAAAAAGTATATATATATATATATATATATATATATATATATATATATATATATATATATATATATATATATATATATATATATGTGTCGTACCTAGTAGCCAGAACGCACTTCTCGGCCTACTATGCAAGGCCTGATTTGCCTAATAAGCCAAGTTTTTCTGAATTAATATATTTTCTCTAATTTTTTTCTTATGAAATGATAAAGCTACCCATTTCATTATGTATGAGGTCAATTGTTGGTTATTGGAGTTAAAATTAACATAGATATATGACCGAACCTAACCAAACCTACTTAACCTAACCTAACCTATCTTTATAGGTTAGGTTAGGTTAGGTAGCCGAAAAAGTTAGGTTAGGTAGGTTAGGTAGTCGAATAACAACTAATTCATGAAAACTTGGCTTATTCGGCAAATTGGGCCTTGCATTGTAGGCTGAGAAGTGCGTTCTGGCTACTAGGTACGACATATATATATATATATATATATATATATATATATATATATATATATATATATATATATATATAAATATATATATATATGTCGTACCTAGTAGCCAGAACTCACTTCTGAGCCTACTATGCAAGGCCCGTTTTGCCTAATAAGCCAAGTTTTCATGAATTAATTGCTTTTCGACTACCTAACCTACCTAACCTAACCTAACCTAACTTTTTCGGCTACCTAACCTAACCTAACCTATAAAGATAGGTTAGGTTAGGTTAGGTTCGGTCATATATCTACGTTAATTTTCACTCCAATAAACAAAAATTGACCTCTTACATAATGAAATGGGTTGCTTTATCATTTCATAAGAAAAAAATTAGAGAAAATATATTAATTCATGAAAACTTGGCTTATTAGGCAAATCGGGCCTTGCATTGTAGGCTGAAAAGTGAGTTCTGGCTACTAGGTACGACATATATATATATATATATATATATATATATATATATATATATATATATATATATATATATATATATATATATATATATATATATATATATATATATATGCAAACAAGCCTGAATGGTCCCCAGGACTATATACAACTGAAAACTCACACCCCAGAAGTGACTCGAACCCATACTGCCAGGAGCAACGCAACTGGTATGTACAGGGACGCCTTAATCCGCTTGACTATCACGACCGGACATAAGGAAGTGATAGCCGAAGCTATTTGAACCACTTCCCCGCCGGCACTCGGATGATAATCTTGGGCATAGCATTTTATCAAATCACCTCATTCTTTGGGGCACACGTGAAGAACACAAATGCAAACAAGCCTGAATGGTCCCCAGGACTATATACAACTGAAAACTCACACCCCAGAAGTGACTCGAACCCATACTGCAAGGAGCAACGAAACTGGTATGTACAGGGACGCCTTAATCCGCTTGGCCATCACGACCGGACATAAGGAAGTGATAGCCGAAGCTATTTGAACCACTTCCCCGCCGGCACTCGGATGGTAATCTTGGGCATAGCATTTTATCAAATCACCTCATTCTTTGGGGCACACGTGAGGAACACAAATGCAAACAAGCCTGAATGATCCTCAGGACTATATACAACTGAAAACTCACACCCCAGAAGTGACTCGAACCCATACTTTTTTGGTATGGGTTCGTATGGTATGGGTCCGTATGGTATGGGTCGTATGGTATGATTTTGGTATGGGTCCGAACCCACGTTTTTGGTCCCGAATAAACTTAGGAGAACTCTTAGGAGTTCAGAACTCCACAGGCTCTTAAGAGAGCCTGTGGTTTCCCTAAACATTTCAGTGTGATATGTGCAACTTTCCTGTCTTGCTCTCCCATATTAGCTCTCGTCTCCTTCTTAATTATTTTCCCTCACCCTGTCTCTGTCCGTTTGTTTCTCTGCCTGTCTGTGTGTCTGTGCTTAAATCTGTCTCAATGCACGTTTGTCTAGGAATGTTTTTTTTCTGTTTGCCTGTCACTCTATCTCGCTGTGTGTTGTGGGAACCGACCTGTGAGATTTATATTTATTTAATTTATATGAATTTATATATACGTTAATTTATATCTTTCGATAGCAATTTGTATGATGTTAAGTTTACTGTATTTCTGCAATAATCTCGTAAATCGATCATTACACATTGGGAGGAGTTTATATTAAATTTATATATATGCAGCCAATCAAACGACAGTATTAAACTACATATATTAATAAAATTGGAGGTGCCTTATCTTATTGTATGGTAGGCTTAGTCCACCAGATATAACTGGGATGTAGACACCAAATTATCCTCGTCAGAGGCTAGCTTCCGTCACCCAAGTAACTGATGTACTAAGATTAATTATTGCTTCCTCTTCCTGTTCCTGTCAAAGGGCACTAGCTGTAAAGCCGGAATCCTAATATATGAGAGCTATATCAGAGAAAACACTGTATATTATTAGATAAGAACCAAGGCTTAATTACCTGTGATGAGTCGATCATTCGTGTTCTAACCGGAAATAATCATATCTAACATAACATTACTGGCCATTAATGACTTAGACAAGATTTCAGAAAGACACTTCCCTTGTGGTTGTTGACAGCGTGTTGATGATGGTAGAGCACTAATAGATTTGATCTTCATAACACTTCGTCCAAGAGAAATTATAGGAGCTGAATTTGCTCCAACGACTCTGGTCTTAACAATGGCTGACCTCTCTCACTACTCCTCTCGCTCCTGGCTCACTTTGTCCAGATGTCAATAAGCGATAGAAGGGTCACATTTACTTTATTTTGATACTGATAACTCAGTTAATTCAAATGAGATGTTTTTATGATGTATTAAGTCCAAAGACTGCTGTATTAAGTATAATTCCCAACAGAATAGCTGGTGAATTTATAATAGTGTGTGGCAATGATATCCCGTTTTCTATTGATGGAAAATTCCACTACAAGCTACGTTTTCTATGGGTAACTTGTGTATACAACACAGCAGCAATATTATCTGCCTATTGTATGTAATATTATTAAATGGTATCGGGTTTTCCGACATGTGTGTTTACTTGACTTTCTGTTTAACTCTGTACCTTTCTTTTTGTATATTTGCATCTCTCCGTGTCCCTCTCCATGTCCCTGTCCGTGTCTCCGAGTCCCTGTCCGTGTCTTCGTTTCCCTATCCATGTCTCCGAGTCCCTGTCCAAGTGTCCGAGTCCCTATTCGTGTCCCTGTCCATGTCTCCTTGCCCCAGTTCGTGTCCCTGATCGTGTCTCTGTGTCCCTGTCCGTGTCCCTGTCCGTGTCACCGTGTCCGTGTCCCTGTCCATGTTTCCCTGTCCGTGTCTCCGTGTCCCTGTTCATGTCTCCCTGTCCGTGTCACCGTACCCGTGTCTCCGTGTCCCTGTTTGTGCCTCCGTGTCCCTGTCCGTGTCACCGTGTCCGTGTCCCTGTCCATGTTTCCCTGTCCGTGTCTCCGTGTCCCTGTTCATGTCTCCCTGTCCGTGTCACCGTACCCGTGTCTCCGTTTCCCTGTTTGTGCCTCCGTGTCCCTGTTCGTGTCTCCGTGTCCCTGTCCGTGTTTCCGTGTCCCTGTCCGTGTCTCCGAGTCCCTGTCCGTGTCTCCGTGTCCCTCTCAATGTCCATGTACGTGTCTCCGTGTCCCTGTTTGTGTCTCCGAGTCCCTGTCCGTGTCTCCGTGTCCCTCTCAATGTCCATGTACGTGTCTCCGTGTCCCTGTTTGTGTCTCCGTGTCCCTGTTTGTGTCTCCGTGTCCCTGTCCGTGTCTCCCTTTCCCTGTCCGTGTCTCCCTTTCCCTGTCCGTGTCTCCCTTTCCCTGTCCGTGTCTCCCTTTCCCTGTCCGTGTCTCCCTTTCCCTGTCCGTGTCTCCGTGTCTCCGTGTCCCTGTCCGTGTCGCCGTGTCCCTATCCGAGACTCCTTGTCCCTGTCCGTGTCTCCGTGTCCCTGTCGGAGCCTCCATGACCCTGTCGGTGCCTCCATGACCCTGTCCGTGTCTTCCTGTTCCTGTCCATGTCTCCCTGTCCTTGTCCGTGTCTCCGTGTCCCTGTCCGTGTCTCAGTGTCCCTGTCCGTGTCTCACTATCCATGTCCGTGTCTCCCTATCCATGTCCGTGTCTCAGTGTCCCTGTCCGTGTCTCCCTGTCCATGTCCGTGTCTCCTAACCAACAGTAACACCCACTCTCCCACCAACAGTTACAGCCACTCTCCCACCAACAGTTACAGCCACTCTCCCACCAACAGTTACACCCACTCTCCCACCAACAGTTACACTCTCTCTCCCACCAACAGTTACACTCACTCTCCCACCAACAGTTACACTCACTCTCCCACCAACAGTTACACCCACTCTCCCACCAACAGTAACACCAACTCTCCCACCAACAGTTACACTCACTCTCCCACCAACAGTTACACTCACTCTCCCACCAACAGTTACACTCACTCTCCCACCAACAGTTACACCCACTCTCCCACCAACAGTTACACTCACTCTCCCACCAACAGTTACACTCACTCTCCCACCAACAGTTACCCCCACTCTCCCACCAACAGTTACACTCTCTCTCCCACCAACAGTTACACCCACTCTCCCACTAACAGTTACACTCACTCTCCCACCAACAGTTACACTCTCTCTCCCACCAACAGTTACACTCACTCTCCCACCAACAGTTACACTCACTCTCCCACCAACAGTTACACTCTCTCTCCCACCAACAGTTACACCCACTCTCCCACCAACAGTTACACTCACTCTCCCACCAACAGTTACACTCACTCTCCCACCAACAGTTACACTCACTCTCCCACCAACAGTAACACCAACTCTCCCACCAACAGTTACACTCACTCTCCCACCAACAGTAACATCCACTCTCCCACCAACAGTTACACTCACTCTCCCACCAACAGTTACACTCTCTCTCCCACCAACAGTTACACCCACTCTCCCACTAACAGTTACACTCACTCTCCCACCAACAGTTACACTCTCTCTCCCACCAACAGTTACACTCACTCTCCCACCAACAGTTACACTCACTCTCCCACCAACAGTTACACTCTCTCTCCCACCAACAGTTACACCCACTCTCCCACTAACAGTTACACTCACTCTCCCACCAACAGTTACACTCACTCTCCCACCAACAGTTACACTCACTCTCCCACCAACAGTAACACCAACTCTCCCACCAACAGTTACACTCACTCTCCCACCAACAGTTACACTCACTCTCCCACCAACAGTTACACTCACTCTCCCACCAACAGTTACACTCACTCTCCCACCAACAGTTACACTCACTCTCCCACCAACAGTAACACCAACTCTCCCACCAACAGTTACACTCACTCTCCCACCAACAGTAACATCCACTCTCCCACCAACAGTAACACCCACTCTCCCACCAACAGTTACACTCACTCTCCCACCAACAGTAACACCAACTCTCCCACCAACAGTTACACTCACTCTCCCACCAACAGTAACATCCACTCTCCCACCAACAGTAACACCCACTCTCCCACCAACAGTTACACTCACTCTCCCACCAACAGTAACACCCACTCTCCCACCAACAGTTACACTCACTCTCCCACCAACAGTTACACTCACTCTCCCACCAACAGTTACACCCACTCTCCCACCAACAGTTACACTCACTCTCCCACCAACAGTTACACTCACTCTCCCACCAACAGTTACACCCACTCTCCCACCAACAGTGACACTCACTCTCCCACCAACAGTAACATCCACTCTCCCACCAACAGTAACACCCACTCTCCCACCAACAGTAACATCCACTCTCCCACCAACAGTAACACCCACTCTCCCACCAACAGTAACATCCACTCTCCCACCAACAGTAACACCCACTCTCCCACCAACAGTTACACTCACTCTCCCACCAACAGTTACACTCACTCTCCCACCAACAGTAACACCCACTCTCCCACCAACAGTTACACTCACTCTCCCACCAACAGTTACACTCACTCTCCCACCAACAGTAACACCCACTCTCCCACCAACAGTTACACTCACTCTCCCACCAACAGTAACACCCACTCTCCCACCAACAGTTACACTCACTCTCCCACCAACAGTTACACTCACTCTCCCACCAACAGTTACACCAACTCTCCCACCAACAGTAACATCCACTCTCCCACCAACAGTAACATCCACTCTCCCACCAACAGTTACACCCACTCTCCCACCAACAGTTACACCCACTCTCCCACCAACAGTTACACCCACTCTCCCACCAACAGTAACATCCACTCTCCCACCAACAGTAACATCCACTCTCCCACCAACAGTTACACTCACTCTCCCACCAACAGTTACACTCACTCTCCCACCAACAGTTACACTCACTCTCCCACCAACAGTTACACCAACTCTCCCACCAACAGTAACATTCACTCTCCCACCAACAGTTACACCCACTCTTCCACCAACAGTTACACTCACTCTCCCACCAACAGTTACACTCACTCTCCCACCAACAGTTACACTCACTCTCCCACCAACAGTTACACTCAGCCTTGTCTCTCATGACGCAGCCTTGACTCTCCTGACGCAGCCTTGTCTCTCATGACGCAGCCTTGTCTCTCATGACGCAGCCTTGTCTCTCATGACGCAGCCTTGTCTCTCATGACGCAGCCTTGTCTCTCATGACGCAGCCTTGTCTCTCATGACGCAGCCTTGTCTCTCATGACGCAGCCTTGTCTCTCATGACGCAGCTTTGACTCTCCTGACGCAGCCTTGTCTCTCATGACGCAGCCTTGTCTCTCATGACGCAGCCTTGACTCTCCTGACGCAGCCTTGTCTCTCATGACGCAGCCTTGTCTCTCATGACGCAGCCTTGTCTCTCATGACGCAGCCTTGTCTCTCATGACGCAGCCTTGTCTCTCATGACGCAGCCTTGTCTCTCATAACGCAGCCTTGACTCTCATAACGCAGCTTTGTCTCTCCAACATTAGCTGTGTGTCTCACTATCTTTATCTATTCCCATTATCGTCTTGCATGAGAAATACATTGTTCAAAGTCTCACATTTTTTATCATTTATTTAACACATTCCTATCTGCCTCTGGGATCTCTCCCACGTTAACAGTCCACCTCCCACAGTGCCGCTACGGATGGTCACCATTAATGATCTCTCCCACGTTAACTGTCTCCCTCCCACAATGCCGCCACGGATGGTCATCGTTAATGACCTCTCCCACGTTAACTGTCTCCCTCCCACAGTGCCGCCACGGATGGTCACCATTAATGATCTCTCCCACGTTAACTGTCTCCCTCCCACAGTGCCACCACGGATGGTCATCGTTAATGACCTCTCCCACGTTAACTGTCTCCCTCCCACAGTGCCGCCACGGATGGTCATCATTAATGATCTCTCCCACGTTAACTGTCTCCCTCCCACAGTGCCGCCACGGAAGGTCAGCATCATCAACTCAGCGGGACTGGAGGTGAGCGGAGTGATCGGTCCGTACCCTGTTGGTGGCGGCCTGGTGCTGACGTGTCGGGTGCTGGGAGGTGAGTGGTGGCCTGGTGCTGACGTGTCGGGTGCTGGGAGGTGAGTGGTGGCCAGGTGCTGACGTGTCGGGTGCTGGGAGGTGAGTGGTGGCCTGGTGCTGACGTGTCGGGTGCTGGGAGGTGAGTGACGGCCTGGTGCTGACGTGTCGGGTGCTGGGAGGTGAGTGGTGGCCTGGTGCTGACGTGTCGGGTGCTGGGAGGTGAGTGGTGGCCTGGTGCTGACGTGTCGGGTGCTGGGAGGTGAGTGGTGGCCTGGTGCTGACGTGTCGGGTGCTGGGAGGTGAGTGGCGGCCTGGTGCTGACGTGTCGGGTGCTGGGAGGTGAGTGGTGGCCTGGTGCTGACGTGTCGGGTGCTGGGAGGTGAGTGGCGGCCTGGTGCTGACGTGTCGGGTGCTGGGAGGTGAGTGGTGGCCTGGTGCTGACGTGTCGGGTGCTGGGAGGTGAGTGGTGGCCTGGTGCTGACGTGTCGGGTGCTGGGAGGTGAGTGACGGCCTGGTGCTGACGTGTCGGCTGCTGGGAGGTGAGTGACGGCCTGGTGCTGACGTGTCGGGTGCTGGGAGGTGAGTGACGGCCTGGTGCTGACGTGTCGGGTGCTGGGAGGTGAGTGGCGGCCTGGTGCTGACGTGTCGGGTGCTGGGAGGTGAGTGGTGGCCTGGTGCTGACGTGTCGGGTGCTGGGAGGTGAGTGGCGGCCTGGTGCTGACGTGTCGGGTGCTGGGAGGTGAGTGGCGGCCTGGTGCTGACGTGTCGGGTGCTGGGAGGTGAGTGGTGGCCTGGTGCTGACGTGTCGGGTGCTAGGAGGTGAGTGGCGGCCTGGTGCTGACGTGTCGGGTGCTGGGAGGTGAGTGCTGGCCTGGTGCTGACGTGTCGGGTGCTGGGAGGTGAGTGGCGGCCAGTGTTGTGTGAGTGTGTGTACTCACCTATTTGTGCTTGCAGGATCGAGCATTAACTCTTGGATCCCGCCTCTCTAGCCATCGGTTGTTTACAGCAATGACTCCTTTTCCATTTCCCTATCATACCTAATTTTAAAAGTATGAATTGAGTTTGCTTCCACAACCTGTTCCCCAAGTGCATTCCATTTTCCCACTACTCTCACGCTAAAAGAATACTTCCCAACATCTCTGTGACTCATCTGAGTTTCCAGTTTCCACCCATGTCCCCTCGTTCTGTTATTATTACGTGTGAACATTTCATCTATTTCCACTTTGTCAATTCCCCTGAGTATTTTATGTCTCTATCATATATCCTCTCTCCCTTCTTTTCTCTAGTGTCGTAAGGTTCAGTTCCTTCAGCCGCTCTTCATATCCCATCCCTCGTAACTCTGGGACAAGCCTCGTCGCAAACCTCTGAACCTTCTCCAGTTTCCTTATGTATTTCTTTAGGTCAAGGCTCCATGATGGCGCGGCATACTCTAAGACTGGTCTCATGTAGGCAGTGTAAAGCGCCCTAAAAGCCTCCTCACTTAGGTTTCTGAATGAAGAAGTTCTAATTTTCGCCAGTGTAGAGTACGCTGCTGTCGTTATCCTATTTATATGTGCCTCAGGAGTTAGATTAGGTGTCACATCCACTCCCAGGTCTCTTTCTCGAATCGTTACAGGTAGACAGTTCCCCTTCATTGTGTACTGTCCCTTTGGTCGCCTATCACTTAGTCCAATTTCCATAACTTTACATATACTGGTGTTGAACTCCAGTAGCCATTTCCCTGACCATCTCTGCAACCAGTTTAAGTCCTCTTGGAGGTTCCTACAATCCTCATCTGTCACAACTCTTCTCATTAATTTTGCGTCATCCGCAAACATTGACATGTATGATTCCACTCCTGTAAACATATCATTTAAGTAATTTAGAAAGCGGATTGGGCCCAGCACCGATCCTTGAGGTACTTCACTCGTTACTGTTCGCCAGTCCAACATCTAGCTCCTTACCATTACCCTTTGGCTCCTTTCCTGTTAGGTAGTTCCTCACCCATGCTAGGGCCTTTCCGCTTACTCCTGCTTGTCTCTCAAGTTTGTATAGCAGTCTCATGTGCGGTACTGTATCAAAGGCCTTTTGGCAGTCAAGAAATATGCAGTCTGCCCAGCCTTCTCTGTCCTGCCTTATCCTTGTTACTGTGTCATAGAATTCTAAATGGTTTGTTAGGCATGATTTCCCTGTCCAGAACCCATGTTGGTGCTTGTTTACAAACCCAATGCTCTCCAGGTGCTCAACAAGTCTTAGCCTAATTATTCTTTCAAGTATTTTGCAGGGGATGCTTGTCAGTGATACGGGTCTGTAGTTAAGTGCCTCCTCCCTATCACCTTTCTTGAAAATAAGTACGACATTTGCCTCCTTCCAGCAACTGGGCAATTCTCCCAATGTAAGTGACCCTTTTTATGATCAATGCCAGAGGCACGCTGAGAGCCTTCGCTGCCTCTTTTAGTATCCACGGTGATACTTTGTCTGGTCCAACCACTTTTGTTCCATCCAGTGTTGTCAACTGTTTCATTACCTCCTCTGATGTCACCTCTATATCCGATAGTCTTTCATCTAAGGTAATCTCTTCTAACAATGGGAACCACTCAGGCTCGGTTGTGAACACTCCATGGAAACTTGCATTCAATACCTCGCAGATCTCCTTGTCGCTTTCTGTATATGCCCCTTCTGTTTTCCTTCTGTCTTGTCACTTGGTCATTTACCGACATTTTCCTTCTTATATGGCTATGTAGTAATTTAGGTTGCTTTTTCGCTTTGATTGCAATACCATTATCATAATTTCTTTCCGACACTCATCTTATGTTAATGTAACCGTTCCTAGCTCTGTTGCATCTAATCCTGTTGTCCTCCGGTCTTTGTCTTCTGTACTTCTTCCACTCCCTCCTGCTTCTCACTTTTGCTTTTTGACACTGTCTATTAAACCATAGGTTATTATATTCCTTCCTGTTTTTTTCCTTTACTGTTGGAATAAATCTCTCTTCAGCCTCCTTGCATTTCAATATGACTTGGTTCATCATACCTTGCACTGTTTTTCCTCTAATTTCTTCCTCCCACTGCACTTCTCCCAGGTAGTCCCTTATCCTCCTGTAGTCCCCTTTTCTGTAATCAAGTCTCCTTTCCCGGACCTCTTGTGCTTTGGTCACAATTTTAAGCTTCATCATGTAGTCAAAGACTAGGACACAATGGTCACTGGCTCCTAGTGGTATATCATGTTCCAAATGCTCGATGTCTTCTACATTCTGGGTGAAAATGAGGTCTAATAGGCTGGACGTATCCCCTCCACTTTCCCTAGTGTCTTCCTTCACATGCTGTGTTAGGAAATTTCTGTCAATAACGTCTACCAGCTTCGCTCCCCAGGTCTCCTCCCCGCCATGGGGATTCTTCGTTTCCCAATTTATCTCTCCGTGATTTAGGTCCTCCATGACCAGCAGCTTCGCTCTCATTCTATGCGCTATTGTTGCTGCCCTCTGCAGTTCATCTGTACACATGCCTTGTTGCTGTCCTCATACTCCTGCCTGGACCTTCTACTGTTTGGTGGGGGATTGTAGAGTATCAAGATTACAATCTTCTTCCCATCCACTGTCAGAGTTCCCTGTATTGAGTTCGTGTTTTCATTGGTACCCAGATTTTCCAGCTCATCAAACTTCCATTTCTGCTTTATGAGGAGTTCCACTCCTCCTCCCTGTCACTATGTCCTTTCTTTTCTTATCACCTGGTACCCCTCTGGAAAGATTGCATCCGATATCATGCCATTTATTTTAGTTTCCACTGTTGCCACTATATTTGGTTCTGCCTCACTAACTCTTTCTTTTATCTCTTCTGCTTTATTGGCTACCCCATCAGCATTGGTGTACCAAACCTTGAGACTCTTCTTGGAAACCCTGGTGCCAAAGTTCCCCGGGTGTCTGGGGGGTACTGGGGGTGTCTGAGGGGCGAGTGGGGGCTGTGGGGATGTCTGTGGGGGTGCTAGGGGGATGCCTGTGAGTACCTGGTAGGCGAATGGGGTCTAGGCATCTAGGGGCAGCAGGAAGGGCATAATGGGTCTGAAAGTTAGGGAGGGTCTGAATGGCATAGGGGGGTTGAGAAATAGAGTGAGACTGAGAGTCAGATAGAGGTTGAGAGGTTGGGGGGGGGATATTGAGGGCAGAGAGCTGAGAGGAGAATGGAGCATGGGTGCTGGGAGTGGAAGAGAGGGTGTATTAGTTAGGGGGGGTTGGAAACCGGGGGTAAGTGGGGGTTTTGGGATAGAAGAGGGGAAGAGGGAGATTGGGGAAGGTGTTAGGGGGTCAAAAGGTGAGGGGGTTAAATGTGGGCTGGAGGTGCATAGGAGGGGTGAGGGTTGGGTGGGGTTTGGGGGTGAGTGGAAGAGGGGTGTAGTGGAAGCTGGGATGGAGCAGATGGAATTGAAGGCAATGAGGTAGAAGGGGTAGGGAAGTAGGAGGGGGTAATAGGGGAGGGGGGATGGAAGGGGCAGGGATGGGGCAATGTGTGTGTGTGTGTGTGTGTGTGTGTGTGTGTGTGTGTGTGTGTGTGTGTGTGTGTGTGTGTGTGTGTGTGAGTGTGTGTGTACTCACCTATATGTACTCACCTATATGTGCTTGCAGGATCGAGCATTGACTCTTGGATCCCGCCTTTCTAGCTATCGGTTGTTTACAGCAATGACTCCTGTCCCATTTCCCTATCATACCTAGTTTTAAAAGTATGAATAGTATTTGCTTCCACAACCTGTTCCCCAAGTGCATTCCATTTTTCTACTACTCTCACGCTAAAAGAAAACTTCCTAACATCTCTGTGACTCATCTGAGTTTCCAGTTTCCACCCATGTCCCCTCGTTCTGTTATTATTACGTGTGAACATTTCATCTATTTCCACTTTGTCAATTCCCCTGAGTATTTTATATGTCCCTATCATATCTCCTCTCTCCCTTCTTTTCTCTAGTGTCGTAAGGTTCAGTTCCTTCAGCCGCTCTTCATATCCCATCCCTCGTAGCTCTGGGACAAGCCTCGTCGGAAACCTCTGAACCTTCTCCAGTTTCTTTATGTGTTTCTTCAGGTGGGGGCTCCATGATGGCGCGGCATACTCTAAGACGGGTCTCACGTAGGCAGTGTAAAGCGCCCTAAAAGCTTCCTCATTTAGGTTTCTGAATGAAGTTCTAATTTTCGCCAGTGTAGAGTACGCTGCTGTCGTTATCCTATTTATATGTGCCTCAGGAGTTAGATTAGGTGTCACATCCACTCCCAGGTCTCTTTCTCGAATCGTTACAGGTAGGCTGTTCCCCTTCATTGTGTACTGTCCCTTTGGTCTCCTGTCACCTGATCCCATTTCCATAACTTTACATTTACTGGTGTTAAACTCCAGTAGCCATTTCCCTGACCATCTCTGCAGCCTGTTTAAGTCCTCTTGGAGGATCCTACAATCCTCGTCTGTCACAACTCTTCTCATTAATTTTGCGTCATCTGCAAACATTGACATGTATGATTCCACTCCTGTAAACATATCATTTACGTAAATTAGAAAGAGGATTGGTCCCAGCACCGATCCTTGAGGTACTCCACTTGTTACTGTTCGCCAGTCCGACTTTTCGCCCCTTACCATTACCCTCTGGCTCCTTCCTGTTAGGTAGTTCTTCACCCATACTAGGGCCTTTCCGCTTACTCCTGCCTGCCTCTCAAGTTTGTATAGCAGTCTCATGTGCGGTACCGTATCAAAGGCCTTTTGGCAGTCAAGAAATATGCAGTCTGCCCAGCCTTCTCTGTCCTGCCTTATCCTTGTTACTTTATCATAGAATTCTAAAAGGTTTGTTAGGCATGATTTCCCTGTCCAGAACCCATGTTGGTGCTTGTTTACAAACCCAATGCTCTCCAGGTGCTCAACAAGTCTTAGCCTAATTATTCTTTCAAGTATTTTGCAGGGGATGCTTGTCAGTGATACGGGTCTGTAGTTAAGTGCCTCCTCCCTATCACCCTTTTTGAAAATCGGTACGACATTTGCCTCCTTCCAGCAACTGGGCAATTCTCCCGACATAAGTGACTCATTAAAGATCATTGCCAGAGGCACGCTGAGAGCCTGCGCTGCCTCTTTGAGTATCCACGGTGATACTTTGTCTGGTCCAACAGCTTTATTTGCATCCAGTGTTGTCAACTGTTTCATTACATCCTCTGCTGTCACCTCTATATCCGATAGTCTTTCATCTTGGGTAATCTCTTCTAACAATGGGAGCTGCTCAGGCTCGGTTGTGAACACTCCATGGAATTTTGCATTCAGTACCTCGCAGATTTCCTTGTCGCTTTCTGTATATGCCCCTTCTGTTTTCCTCAGTCTTGTCACTTGGTCATTTACCGACATCTTCCTTCTTATATGGCTATGTAGTAATTTTGGTTGCTTTTTCGCTTTGACTGCAATATCGTTCTCATAATTTCTTTCCGACACTCGTCTTATGTTAATGTAATCATTCCTAGCTCTGTTACATCTAATCCTGTTGTCCTCTGTCCTTTGTCTTCTGTACTTCCTCCACTCCCTCCTGCTTCTCACCTTTGCTTCCTGACACTGTCTATTAAACCATGGGTTATTATATTCCCTCCTGCTTTTTTCCTTTATTGTTGGAATAAATCTATCTTCAGCCTCCTTGCATTTCAATATGACTTGGTTTATCATACCTTGCACTGTTTTTCCTCTAAGTTCTTCCTCCCACTGCACTTCTCCCAGGTAGTCCCTTATCCTTCTGTAGTCCCCTTTTCTGTAATCAAGTCTCCTTTCCCGGACCTCTTGTCCTTTACACACAATTTTAAGCTCCATCATGTAGTCAAATACTAGGACACAATGGTCACTAGCTCCTAGTGGTATTTCATGTTCCAACTGCTCGATGTCTTCTACATTCTGAGTGATAATGAGATCTAATAGGCTGGGCGTATCCCCTCCTCTTTCCCTAGTATCTTCTTTCACATGCTGTGTTAGGAAATTCCTGTCAATAACGTCTACCAGCTTCGCTCCCCAGGTCTCCTCCCCGCCATGGGGATTCCTCGTTTCCCAATTTATCTCTCCGTGATTTAGGTCCCCCATGACCAGCAGCTTCGCTCTCATTCTATGCGCTAAAGTTGCTGCCCTCTGCAGTTCATCCATACATGTCTTGTTGCTGTCCTCATACTCCTGCCTGGGCCTTCTACTGTTTGGTGGGGGATTGTAGAGTATCAAGATTACAATCTTCTTCCCATCCACTGTCAGAGTTCCATGTATGAAGCTTGTGCTTTCATTGGTACCCGGATTTTCCAGCTCATCAAACTTCCATTTCCGCTTTATTAGTAGTGCCACTCCTCCTCCCTGTCTCTGTGTCCTTTCTTTTCTTATCACCTGGTACCCCTCTGGAAAGATTGCATCCGAGATCATGCCATTTATTTTAGTTTCCACTATTGCCACTATGTCTGGGTCTGCCTCACTAACTCTTTCTTTTATCTCTTCTGCTTTATTGGCTACCCCATCAGCATTGGTGTACCAAACCTTGAGACTCTTCTTGGAAACTCGGGTGTCAGAGTTCCCCCTTTCACCAGGGGTCTGGGGGGAACTGGGGGGTGTCTGGGGGGCAAGTGGGGGCTGTGGGGGTGAGTGGGGGGGTGCTAGGGGGGTGCCTGGGAGTGCCTGGTAGGCGAATGGGGTCTGGGCATCTAGGGGGTTAGGGAGGGCATAATGGGTCTGAAAGTTAGGGGTCTGAATAGCATAGGGGGGTTGAGAAATAGAGTGAGACTGAGAGTCAGATAGAGGTTGAGAGGTTGGGGGGAAGAGGGATACTGAGGGCGGAGAGCTGAGATGAGAATGGAGCATGGGTGCTGGGAGTGGAAGAGAGGGTATATTAGTTAGGGGGGAATCGGGGGTAGGTGGGGGGTTTGGGGTAGAAGAGGAGAAGAGGGAGATGTGGGAAGGTGTTAGGGGGTCACAAGGTGAGGGGGTTAAATGTGGGCTGGAGGTGCATAGGAGGGGTGAGGGTTGGGTGGGGTTTGGGGGTGAGTGGAAGAGGGGTGCAGTGGAAGCTGGGATGGAGTAGATGGAATTGAAGTCAATGGGGTAGAAGGGGCAGGGGAGTGGGAAGGGGTATTTGGGGAGGGGGGATGGGAAGGTGGGTTTGGGGAGGGCATGGCTTGACCCACTGGGGTCGCTGACAAGTGTGATGTAGCAGGGGCAGGGGAATCGTTGTGGAGGTTCAAATGTGGAAGGGACTGGGGGGTTGTGGGAGGCTGAGGCAGGGGGGATGTATAGGAGGGCTGAGTTGGGGAGGATGCGACCTGGGAGGTGACCTGGGAGGTGCCCTGGGAGGTGACCTGGGATGTGACCTGGGAGGTGAGACTACCTAAGAGACTATTTCGGTGTCGTTGTTGCCATCTATTTTTGTGGGCTGTTTGCTCATCTTTCGTCATAAACCTCTCTATAAACACATTGTAATGGGTTTCACTTCCTCTGAGTAAATGCTTGCTCCTCATTATGTACTCCACTGCCTCCTCATTGGAGAATTGCACCAGAACAGGTCTATTCTTGGTACAATTGTAAGGTCCAACCCGTCGATTGATATCCACCTCGCGTTCTGCCATCTCTGCTCCAATACACCTCAATATCTCGTGCAATTCGTATTTTTCTGTTTCTATTCTCTCTTGTCTTGTTGGTGCCCTAGATTCGAATAATCCATGTATTATAATAGACCGTCTCCTCAGTAATTCATTGTCATGCTGGTAGCCTGTCCCCTGGGGATGCCCCATCCCAACCGCAGTCACTAACCCATCCCCCATTACTCCTCTATCCTTAGCCATGCTGCTAATCCTTCCTAATTCGTTTGTGATACGAGCACATTCCCTCTCCCAGTCCTCTCTTCCCTTCCTAATCTCTTCCTGAACATAGAGCAAAAATTCTTGTTTCTGCCTCTCTACCGCATCCTGTATTTGCTGAAATACCTCACTTTTAATCCCCTGGATTAGATCCTCCAACCAATCACTCCTTCTCTCTACAAATTTCCCTATTAATTTGTCTATAAATCTGTCCTCCTCCTCATCCCTGCTGGTGATTGACCTTGAACCCCTTCTAGTCATTGCAGTAACAATCTAGCCAAAAAGGCGCTCCTCAATACCTTGCACAATCTGCCAACACAATAGGTGAGTGAATCTCCAATCGTCGTCCCACGTGGTGGTAGAAGGGTTGCTGCGAGGTGAGGTCACGTGGTCAGAGGTCGGTGATGTCTGCTGCTTCCACACTGCACAGTATTTCCTCAACTATTTTGAATTACACTAATTAAACTGTTTTTCTTCACTACCTTATGGCTCTGGTCAAAACCCAAGGTTTTTTCATTCACTTGTACATTCACTTATAGTCTTTTTCACTTCGAAGTTGCCTGATTACCCCTCCCACTCCACTAGTGACCCAGGAGCTCCCAACCCACGTCCACCCAACACGATGGTCACGATGTGTGTGTGTGTATGTGTGTGTGTGTGTGTGTGTGTGTGTGTGTGTGTGTGTGTGTGTGTGTGTGTGTGTGTGTGTGTGTGTGTGTGTGTGTGTGTGTGTGTGTGTGTGTGTGTGTGTGTGTGTGTGTATGTGTGTGTGTGTGTGTGTGTGTGTGTGTGTGTGTGTGTGTGTGTGTGTGTGTGTGTGTGTGTGTGTGTGTGTGTGTAAACCTCACTTCCAGCGAAGTGAGGTTTAATTCCCGTAGTCTCTCCTCGTAGCTCATACCTCTCAGCTCGGGTACTAGTCTGGTGGCAAACCTTTGAACCTTTTCCAGTTTAGTCTTATCCTTGACTAGATATGGACTCCATGCTGGGGCTGCATACTCCAGGATTGGCCTGACATATGTGGTATACAAAGTTCTGAATGATTCTTTACACAAGTTTCTGAATGCCGTTCGTATGTTGGCCAGCCTGGCATATGCCGCTGATGTTATCCGCTTGATATGTGCTGCAGGAGACAGGTCTGGCGTGATATAAACCCCCAAGTCTTTTTCCTTCTCTGACTCCTGAAGAATTTCCTCTCCCAGATGATACCTTGTATCTGGCCTCCTGCTCCCTACACCTATCTTCATTACATTACATTTGGTTGGGTTAAACTCTAACAACCATTTGTTCAACCATTCCTTCAGCTTGTCTAGGTCTTCTTGAAGCCTCAAACAGTCCTCTTCTGTTTTAATCCTTCTCATAATTTTAGCATCGTCCGCAAACATTGAGAGAAATGAATCGATACCCTCCGGGAGATCATTTACATATATCAGAAACAAGATAGGACCGAGTACAGAGCCCTGTGTGTGTGTGTGTGTGTGTGAGTGTAATATTTGTTCCTGAATGATCGAGGTGATAGCTCCTGTACACCGCCCAACTAACCGTCGTTTCTCATATACTGCCTCACGACCTAGTTTTCTCTCATATTTGCTACTACATGTGTTTCTTTCACACGCACACATCCCCCAGCTTGCAGCCCGAAACAGCTAACCCCCAGATACCTTCTTACTTCCACGTGAACTCTTTCTAATGACTCTTTTTCTCATTTGAGTACTATGACTCCTCCTGTATCGCCCATGTTCGTGTTCCACCCAGTGTAAATAGTTTGTCTTCATCTACCATGTCGATTCATCTGAGAATTTTGTAGGTGGTAATCATCTGTCCCCTAACTCCTGTCATCCAGTGATGTGACATTTAATTTCAGCATCCTTTCCTCATAGCTCATTCCACTCAACCTAGGGACAAGTCTCTTTATTGGCATATCTATGTTCCATGGGTCATCAAAAGACTATAACTTTGTTTATAACTTTACCTATATCTTTGCTATATCTTTATCTTTGCTATAACTTTATCTTGTGTTTTGCTCGATATGGAATCCACGCTGGTGCTGCATACTGAACGATTGGTCTGACATATGTGTTATACAAGGCTCTGAAGGATTCCTTACACAAGATTCTAAATTAATTATTTTGCTGATGAGATATAACCTCACCTATGCCACTGATAATATTGTTTTGTTATAGGCTTCTGGGGACAGGTTTGGCGTGATCTTACGTTCTACCTGATTCTTGAAGGATTTCATCTCCAAATTGGTACCCTTTGCTCATCTTCCTGTTTCCGACACTTTTTTCTTTACTTTACTTTACTTACTTTAATTAAACTCTAGTTGCCATTCGTGAACTATTCCTTCAGCTTATTCAGGTCATCTTGAAGTCTTGCTCTCTTCTTCTGTCTTAGTGCTTCTCACAGTTTCACAATCATCAACAAATATTCGGAGGAATTAGTCAATATCCTCAGGAATATCGTTTATGTGTATATCAAACACGACAGGTCCGAATACAAAACCTTATTGAACTCCGCTGGTGACATTTTTCCAATCTGACTCTTTCACTCACAGTAACTCACTCTTCTCTGTTGCTTAGGTAATGTCTTATCGACTACAGCACTTTACCTGTTACTTCTGCCTGTTTACCATCTTCATGCACCAGCTTCTCATGGGGTACGCAGCCAAAGGCTATTGGACAGTCCAGATAATACAGTCTGCCCAACCTTCTTTTTTCCTGTTAAATCCTTGTCACCTAGTCATAGAATTCTATTAAACCTGCTTGACATGATTTACCACCCCTGAGTCCATATTGATTAAGTATTACAAAGTTCCTTCTCTCCAGATGTGCTACTAACTTTTTCTCGTGATCTTCTCCATCACTTTGCATTGTGTACAAGTTAGAGAAACCAGTCTGTAATTCAGAACCTCAAGTCTGTCATGTTTTTGTATCTCTGGTAATTTAAATATCTTTCAGAGCTGCCTGGTTTACTGTTTAGGGATTTCTTAATGCCCTATTGTGAAAACCTCCTGGAATCTCCTTTTGAGTTCTTTGTTCATCTTGTTATTCTCTGTGTATCTGTCATCTTTTGAATTAGTCTCATCACTCATTCTTTCATTTTTGTTTTCCCTCTTTTGTGGCTGTGGAATAGTTTTGGTTGAGTCTGACTATTTGAGAAACATGGATGAAAATTTAATTTTCATTCTGTCTTTCCACTTCTCTTCTTGAGCTAACATACGCATTTATGGCCCTCTCAAATCTCCCTGCAGTTTTGTTATTGTTGTAGTTTGTTCATATGTTTGTACTTAATTGTCTATCATCCTTACATGCCTGATTGAACCAAGGATTCTTCTTAGGATTTTTTTTGTTCTTTTTGGTGTGAGATGAACTTATCTACAACCTCCTAATACTACTGGACGATGTCTTGTCTGTCATGTCTTGTGTCGATTTTTATCTGTACAAGACATGATTTTTCTGTTCCCCTGATATTTCTCATTCTGAATACAATCTATCTGTTTTCTTGTCCGTTTCTTGGGAAGTTTATTACTTCTTTCAACAGATACTCAAATGTCGGTAAACTGTAGTCACTCATTCCCATAGGGGCTCCTTACTTAACTTCCCATGTCTTACTAATTTAGGGTGAATGTCTTGTGGATTCCTTGATTCTCGTTGCCATGCCCAATAGTTTAGCGCTACATGTATATGTACCTCCATCTGTTTCTCTGTTCTCACAGTCTATCTTTCCATGGTTGAAGCCTCCCAGTATCATCAGTCTGGAGCCATTCCTACAGGCGACAGAAGCTCCTCTCTCTATTATGTTAAAGGTTGCCATGTTGCCCTTATCAGACTGCTATCTGGGTCTTCTGTGACTTTTCTGTCCACTCTCACTTACTCTTCCCTAGATGGCCCTTTACACTGGGTAGGAAGTTGTTCCGTGGGCCGAGCTGATCTGAAGGGTTTGTTGTCCTGTGAGATAGTCGACAGAGGATCTAAGGGTGGCAGGCTGGTCACCGTATGAGGGAGGTAGGGAGGGATTAGGATGAGGGGGGAGGAAGGAGGGAGGGATGGGGTGCAGGGTGAATATTGGAAGTGGTTAAAGAAGTTTTTTTCAGGTGAAAGGTATAAGTGTTGCTCTTTGCACTTTTCTATGTAGTTGTTGAAATGCTGGTGAAGAGCAACCACCTTCCCTATGGGGTTGTCAGGTTAGGACTGTGGTTCCCCAATTTCCTTCTCTCTCCCTGTGCTTCTTCCTTATGTCTGCTGCCATGATTCACTCGTCCCACGTCATGTCCCTCTGATGGAACACATTTTTGTGTTCTATAACGTTTAACAGCGTGTTTCTTGCTGGATTTTTTTCTTGTGTGGCCACGCTCAAAAATACTGTCTTGATCACACAGTCTCCGTCCTTGTTGTATCAACCATACCTGAAACCTACTCTGTTCCGCGCACCTCCATCCGGACACCTTCCAGGATTCCTGTCACGGCAGATCTATCCATAGGTTTCCTCTGTATGTGTGTGTGCCTCTGTGCGTGTGTGCCCACCTAGATGTACTCACCAAGATGTGCTTCCAAGGTCGAGCTAGGCTCTTAGCTCCGCCTTCCGAACGTTCTTAGATTAATGCAATGACTCCTTTCTCACGTTTTTATCATATTTACATTGAAAACTTTGAATCAAATTAGCTTCACCATCATCTACGTCTAACCTGTTTCACTCATTGACAGCTCTGATGCTGAAAAAGTACTTTCTGGCGTCTCTGTGACTCATTTCAGTCTCGATTTTCCATCTATGACTTCTCCTCTTGTTCCTGGCTCTGAACAATGTTGCTCTGGCTACCTAGGTGTGTACTCACCTAGTTGTACTCACCTAGTTGTGCTTGCGGGGGTTGAGCTCTGGCTCTTTGGTCCCGCCTCTCAACTGTCAATCAACAGGTGTACAGGTTCCTGAGCCTATTGGGCTCTATCATATCTACACTTGAAACTGTGTATGGAGTTAGCCTCCACCACATCACTTCCTAATGCATTCCATTTGTCAACCACTCTGACACTAAAAAAGTTCTTTCTAATATCTCTGTGGCTCATTTGGGCACTCAGTTTCCACCTGTGTCCCCTAGTGCGTGTGCCCCTTGTGTTAAACAGCCTGTCTTTATCAACCCTGTCAATTCCCTTGAGGATCTTGAATGTGGTGATCATGTCCCCCCTAACTCTACTGTCTTCCAACAAAGTGAGGTTTAATTCCCGTAGCCTCTCCTCGTAGCTCATACCTCTCAGCTCGGGTACTAGTCTGGTGGCAAACCTTTAAACCTTTTCCATTTTAGTCTTATGCTTGACTAGATATGGACTCCATGCTGGTGCCGCATACTCCAGGATTGGTCTGACATATGTGGTAAATAATGTTCTGAAAGATTCCTTACACAAGTTTCTAAAGGCCGTTCTTATGTTAGCCAACCTGGCATATGCTGCTGCTGTTATCCTCTTGATGTGAGCATCAGGGGACAGGTCTGGCGTGATATCAACCCCCAGGTCTTTCTCTCTCTCGGACTCTTGAAGTATTTCATCCCCCAAGTGATACCTTGTATCTGGTCTCCTGCTTCCTACCCCTATCTTCATTACATTACATTTGCTTGGATTAAACTCTAACAGCCATTTGTTCGACCATTCCTGCAGCTTGTCCAGGTCTTCTTGAAGCCTCAAGCTGTCCTCCTCTGTCTTAATCCTTCTCATAATTTTGGCGTCGTCAGCAAACATTGAGAGGAATGAGTCTATACCCTCTGGGAGATCATTTACGTATATCAGAAACAGGATAGGTCCAAGTACAGAGCCCTGTGGGACTCCACTGGTGACTTCACGCCTGTCTGAGGTCTCCCCTCACTGTAACTCTCTGCTTCCTATTGTTTAGGTACTCCCTTATCCACTGGAGGGCTCTACCAGTTACTCCTGCCTGTTTCTCTAGCTTATGCATCAACCTTTTATGGGGTACTGTGTCAAAGGCTTTCCGACAGTCCAAAAAAAATGCAGTCCGCCCACCCTTCTCTTTCTTGCTTAATCTTTGTCACCTGATCGTAGAATTCTATCAATCCTGTAAGGCAAGATTTACCCTCCCTGAACCCATGTTGATGGGTTGTCACGAAGTCTCTTCTCTCCAGATGTGTTACTAGGTTTTTTCTCACAATCTTTTCCATCACCTTGCATGGTATACAAGTTAAGGACACTGGCCTGTAGTTCAGTGCCTCTTGTCTGTCACCCTTTTTGTATATTGGTACTACATTAGCAGTCTTCCATATTTCTGGTAGGTCCCCCGTTTCCAGTGACCTACTATACACTATGGAGAGTGGTAGGCAAAGTGCTCCTGCACACTCTTTCAATACCCATGGCGAGATTCCATCCGGCTCAACAGCTTTTCTCACATCCAGCTCCAATAGGTACTTCTTGACCTCATCTCTTGTAATTTCGAACCTATCCAAGGTCACCTGGTTTGCTGCCACCTCTTCTAGCGCCGCGACATCTCCCTGTTCTATTGTAAAGACCTCCTGGAACCTTTTGTTGAGTTCTTCACACACCTCTTTGTCATTCTCTGTGTACCTGTCCTCGCCCACCCTAAGTTTCATCACCTGTTCCTTCACTGTTGTCTTCCTCCTTATGTGACTGTGTAGTAGCTTTGGTTCGGTCTTAGCTTTATTAGCTATATCATTTTCATACCTTTTCTCAGCGGCTCTTCTCACACTAACATACTCGTTCCTGGTTCTCTGGTATCTCTCTCTACTTTCTGGTTTCTGGTGTGTGTGTGTGTGTGTGTGTGTGTGTGTGTGTGTGTATGTGTGTGTGTGTGTGTGTGTGTGTGTGTGTGTGTGTGTGTGTGTGTGTGTGTGTGTGTGTGTGTGTGTGTGTGTGTGTGTGTGTGTGTGTGTGTGCGTGTGTGTGTGTGTGTGTGTGAGTGTAATATTTGTTCCTGCATGATCGAGGTGATAGCTCCTGTACACCGCCCTACTAACCGTCGTTTCTCATATACTGCCTCACGACCTAGTTTTCTCTCATATTTGCTACTACATGTGTTTCTTTCACACGCACACATCCCTAGCTTGCAGCCCGAAACAGCTAACCCCCAGATACCTTCTTACTTCCACGTGAACTCTTTCTAATGACTCTTTTGCTCATTTGAGTACTATGACTCCTCCTGTATAGCCAATGTTCGTGTTCCACCCAGTGTAAGTAGTTTGTCTTCATCTACCATGTCGATTCATCTGAGAATTTTGTTGGTGGTAATCATCTGTCCCCTAACTCCTGTCATCCAGTGATGTGACATTTAATTTCAGTATCCTTTCCTCATAGCTCATTCCTCTCAACCTAGGGACAAGTCTCTTTATTGGCATATCTATGT
The DNA here is from genome assembly GCF_040958095.1 of Procambarus clarkii. NCBI lineage: Eukaryota > Metazoa > Arthropoda > Malacostraca > Decapoda > Cambaridae > Procambarus > Procambarus clarkii. The sequence continues at coordinate 30,170,816 of NC_091213.1, read as the reverse complement.
TCCATGGGTCATCAAAAGACTATAACTTTGTTTATAACTTTACCTATGTCTTTGCTATATCTTTATCTTTGCTATAACTTTGTCTTGTGTTTTGCTCGATATGGAATCCACGCTGGTGCTGCATACTGAACGATTGGTCTGACATATGTGTTATACAAGGCTCTGAAGGATTCCTTACACAAGATTCTAAATTAATTATTTTGCTGATGAGATATAACCTCACCTATGCCACTGATAATATTGTTTTGTTATAGGCTTCTGGGGACAGGTTTGGCATGATCTTACGTTCTACCTGATTCTTGAAGGATTTCATCTCCAAATTGGTACCCTTTGCTCATCTTCCTGTTTCCGACACTTTTTTCTTTACTTTACTTTACTTACTTTAATTAAACTCTAGTTGCCATTCGTGAACTATTCCTTCAGCTTATTCAGGTCATCTTGAAGTCTTGCTCTCTTCTTCTGTCTTAGTGCTTCTCACAGTTTCACAATCATCAACAAATATTCGGAGGAATTAGTCAATATCCTCAGGAATATCGTTTATGTGTATATCAAACAAGACAGGTCCGAATACAAAACCTTATTGAACTCCGCTGGTGACATTTTTCCAATCTGACTCTTTCACTCACAGTAACTCACTCTTCTCTGTTGCTTAGGTAATGTCTTATCGACTAGAGCACTTTACCTGTTACTTCTGCCTGTTTACCATCTTCATGCACCAGTTTCTCATGGGGTACGCAGCCAAAGGCTATTGGACAGTCCAGATAATACAGTCTGCCCAACCTTCTTTTTTCCTGTTAAATCCTTGTCACCTAGTCATAGAATTCTATTAAACCTGCTTGACATGATTTACCACCCCTGAGTCTATATTGATTAAGTATTACAAAGTTCCTTCTCTCCAGATGTGCTACTAACTTTTTCTCGTGATCTTCTCCATCACTTTGCATTGTGTACAAGTTAGAGAAACCAGTCTGTAATTCAGAACCTCAAGTCTGTCATGTTTTTGTATCTCTGGTAATTTAAATATCTTTCAGAGCTGCCTGGTTTACTGTTTAGGGATTTCTTAATGCCCTAATGTGAAAACCTCCTGGAATCTCCTTTTGAGTTCTTTGTTCATCTTGTTATTCTCTGTGTATCTGTCATCTTTTGAATTAGTCTCATCACTCATTCTTTCATTTTTGTTTTCCCTCTTTTGTGGCTGTGGAATAGTTTTGGTTGAGTCTGACTATTTGAGAAACATGGATGAAAATTTAATTTTCATTCTGTCTTTCCACTTCTCTTCTTGAGCTAACATACGCATTTATGGCCCTCTCAAATCTCCCTGCAGTTTTGTTATTGTTGTAGTTTGTTCATATGTTTGTACTTAATTGTCTATCATCCTTACATGCCTGATTGAACCAAGGATTCTTCTTTGGATTTTTTTTGTTCTTTTTGGTGTGAGATGAACTTATCTACAACCTCCTAACACTACTGGACGATGTCTTGTCTGTCATGTCTTGTATCGATTTTTATCTGTACATGACATGATTTTTCTGTTCCCCTGATATTTCTCATTCTGAATACAATCTATCTGTTTTCTTGTCCGTTTCTTGGGAAGTTTATTACTTCTTTCAACAGATACTCAAATGTCGGTAAACTGTAGTCACTCATTCCCATAGGGGCTCCTTACTTAACTTCCCATGTCTTACTAATTTAGGGTGAATGTCTTGTGGATTCCTTGATTCTCGTTGCCATGCCCAATAGTTTAGCGCTACATGTATATGTACCTCCATCTGTTTCTCTGTTCTCACAGTCTATCTTTCCATGGTTGAAGCCTCCCAGTATCATCAGTCTGGAGCCATTCCTATAGGCGACAGAAGCTGCTCTCTCTATTATGTTAAAGGTTATGTTATGTTATGTTGCCCTTATCAGACTGCTATCTGGGTCTTCTGTGACTTTTCTGTCCACTCTCACTTACTCTTCCCTAGATGGCCCTTTACACTGGGTAGGAAGTTGTTCCGTGGGCCGAGCTGATCTGAAGGGTTTGTTGTCCTGTGAGATAGTCGACAGAGGATCTAAGGGTGGCAGGCTGGTCACCGTATGAGGGAGGTAGGGAGGGCTTAGGATGAGGGGGGAGGAAGGAGGGAGGGATGGGGTGCAGGGTGAATATTGGAAGTGGTTAAAGAAGTTTTTTTGAGGTGAAAGGTATAAGTGTTGCTCTTTGCACTTTTCTATGTAGTTGTTGAAATGCTGGTGAAGAGCAACCACCTTCCCTATGGGGTTGTCAGGTTAGGACTGTGGTTCCCCAATTTCCTTCTCTCTCCCTGTGCTTCTTCCTTATGTCTGCTGCCATGATTCACTCGCCCCTCGTCATGTCCCTCTGATGGAACACATTTTTGTGTTCTATAACGTTTAACAGCGTGTTTCTTGCTAGATTTTTTTCTTGTCTGGCCACGCTCAAAAATACTGTCTTGATCACACAGTCTCCGTCCTTGTTGTATCAACCATATCTGAAACCTACTCTGTTCCGCCCACCTCCATCCGGACACCTTCCAGGATTCCTGTCACGGCAGATCTATCCATAGGTTTCCTCTGTATGTGTGTGTGCCTCTGTGCGTGTGTGCCCACCTAGATGTGCTCACCAAGATGTGCTTCCAAGGTCGAGCTAGGCTCTTAGCCCTGCCTTCCGAACGTTCTTAGATTAACGCAATGACTCCTTTCTCACGTTTTTATCATATTTACATTGAAAACTTTGAATCGAATTAGCTTCACCATCATCAACGTCTAACCTGTTTCACTCATTGACAGCTCTGATGCTGAAAAAGTTCTTTCTGGCGTCTCTGTGACTCATTTGAGTCTCGATTTTCCATCTATGACTTCTCCTCTTGTTCCTGGCTCTGAACAATGTTGCTCTGGTTACCTTAACAATTTCCCTCAGAATCTTATGTGTTGTTATCCCTTTATTTCTCCTTTCCCTGAGTGTGGTTAGGACCAGATTTCTCAGTCTTTCCTCATAGCTTAAGCCCTTTAGCTCAGGAGCGAGTCTTGTTGAATATCTCTGGACCTTTTTGAGTTTATCCTTGTCCTTTTTTCAGGTAAGGGTTCAATGCTGGGATACATATTAAAGAATCGGTTCCACCAACGCGGCATATAGGGTCCGGCAAGCCCCCATTGTCAAGATTTCTGACGAATACTGAAGGTCTTTTGGCATCAGATTTGGGGTTTAGTCCACTCCCAAGTCTTTTTTCTTTTCTGATTGAAGAGTCTGTCTTCCCTTCACCCTATTGCGAGTCTGTGTGTGTTTTTAACAGGGATTAGGCGGGCACCTTTACGCGCGCGCGCGCGCACGGGTGATGATGGTTGTGTGTAAAGAAAACAACTCGCTAAAGAACAAATAATGACAATCTTTCCTTCACTCAACAACTTGGGATGGACGGTAGAGCGACGGTTTCGTTTCATGCAGGTCGGCGTTCAATCCCCGACCGTCCATGTGGTTGGGCACCATTCCTTCCCCCCGTCCCGTCCCAAATCCTTATCCTGATCCCTTCCAAGTGCTATATAGTCGCACTTGGCGACTATATAGCAATAGCTTGGCTTGGCGCTTTCCCCTATAATTCCATATTTCCTTCCACCACTCCTCCAACTACTTCTTCTCCCACTCCACCACTTCATCACTCCTCCCCCCCCCCCCCCACACCACCCTCACACCCCAACCACACTACCATTTGCGCCATGAATTTGTCAATATTTAGGAAGAAGCGAGTTGGTGAGCGGACCCCATTTCGCATCTCATCCTTTTGCCCTGCTCGGGGTGGGAACCTCTCCCGTGTGTCCTGCGCTGCTCGGGGTGGGAACCTCTCCTGTGTGTCCTGCCCTGCTCGGGGAGGGAACCTCTCCCGTGTGTCCTGCGCTGCTCGGGGTGGGAACCTCTCCCGTGTGTCCTGCGCTGCTCGGGGTGGGAACCTCTCCCGTGTGTCCTGCCCTGCTCGGGGTGGGAACCTCTCCCGTGTGTCCTGCCCTGCTCGGGGAGGGAACCTCTCCCGTGTGTCCTGCGCTGCTCGGGGTGGGAACCTCTCCCGTGTGTCCTGCGCTGCTCGGGGTGGGAACCTCTCCCGTGTGTCCTGCCCTGCTCGGGGAGGGAACCTCTCCCGTGTGTCCTGCGCTGCTCGGGGTGGGAACCTCTCCCGTGTGTCCTGCGCTGCTCGGGGTGGGAACCTCTCCCGTGTGTCCTGCCCTGCTCGGAGAGGGAACCTCTCCCGTGTGTCCTGCCCTGCTCGGGGTGGGAACCTCTCCCGTGTGTCCTGCCCTGCTCGGGGTGGGAACCTCTCCCGTGTGTCCTGCCCTGTTCGGGGTGGGAACCTCTCCCGTGTGTCCTGCCCTGCTCGGGGTGGGAACCTCTCCCGTGTGTCCTGCCCTGCTCGAGGTTCCCGTGTGTCCTGCCCTGCTCGGGGTGGGAACCTCTCCCGTGTGTCCTGCCCTGCTCGAGGTTCCCGTGTGTCCTGCCCTGCTCGGGGTGGGAACCTCTCCTGTGTGCAAAATTTTGCCAGTAAAACTTGTTCGTGTGTTTGTATGTGTGATTAAGCAAAGAGACAACAATACAAACAGATAACACGAGAGGGAGAGTGTGTCTGGGACTAGGGTGAGAGGGGTTGAAGGGTGGCGGGAACTAGAGAGGAGTGAAAGGAGAGAGACACTTAAAAAGATAAGGGTAGAGTGAGAGTGAGAGGTTGGGAGCGCTAAGGAAGACAGAGAGTAACTTAACACATCTGTATCATGCTCCTTGCAAATTGTTGTCAGCTTTCCTTCATAGAAGGAGAAGAATGCTCCACTAATGCTTTAGACCAACCTTGCAAGCCTCTGTTGTCTAAACATTACAAAGATCTACTAACATGCTAAAACGTGATTTTATTACCAATTACAAACCGCATTATGTTATAGATTGACCGAGCTGTTCAGGGGTTAGACTAACCACAGATTAATCAATATTCCGAAAATATATATACTTATATATATATATATATATATATATATATATATATATATATATATATATATATATATATATATATATATATATATATATATATATATATATATATATATATATATATATATATGTCGTACCTAGTAGCCAGAACGCACTTCTCAGCCTACTATGCAAGGCCCGATTTGCCTAATAAGCCAAGTTTTCCTGAATTAATATATTTTCTCTAATTTTTTTCTTATGAAATGACAAAGCTACCCATTTCATTATGTATGAGGTCAATTTTTTTTATTGGAGTTAAAATTAACGTAAATATATGACCGAACCTAACCAACCCTTCCTAACCTAACCTAACCTATCTTTATAGGTTAGGTTAGGTTAGGTAACCGAAAAAGGTAGGTTAGGTTAGGTTAGGTAGGTTAGGTAGTCGAAAAAACTTTAATTCATGAAAACTTGGCTTATTAGGCAAATCGGGCCTTGCATAGTAGGCTGAGAAGTGCGTTCTGGCTACTAGGTACGACATATATATATATATATATATATATATATATATATATATATATATATATATATATATGTCGTACCTAGTAGCCAGAATGCACTTCTTAGCCTACTATGCAAGGCCCGATTTGCCTAATAAGCCTAGTTTTCATGAATTAATGTTTTTTCGAGAACCTAACCTACCTAACCTAACCTAACCTAACGTTTTCGGCTACCTAACCTAACCTAACCTATAAAGATAGGTTAGCTTAGGTTAGGTAGGGTTGGTTAGGTTCGGTCATATATCTACGTTAATTTTAACTCTAATAAAAAAATTGTCCTCATACATAATGAAATGGGTAGCTTTCTCATTTCATAAGAAAAAAATTTGAGTAAATATATTAATTCATGAAAACTTGGCTTATTAGGCAAGTCGGGCCTTGCATAGTAGGCTAAGAAGTGAGTTCTGGCTACTAGGTACGACATATATATATATATATATATATATATATATATATATATATATATATATATATATATATATATATATATATATATATATATATATATATATATATATATATATATATATATATATATATATATATATATACATATATATATATATATATATGTTTCATTGAATATGACCGCATATTCTGTATTTATTATTTTTTTTTTTGGTTTAGGGCTTCTATCCCTCTAACTATTTTCTTAGCATCAGGGCTTAATTGAAATAGGAGTTCTCCAAAACTCATTTTCGTACTTTTAAGGTGAAGAAAAGAAGTGATTTACTATAGAGTGTATTACTTATTTGTATAATTTGCACGACGTTTCGAACCTCCATGGTTCATTCTCAAGTGAACAGATCTTACAATACTAGTTGATTTTATACCCGCATTAGGTCAGGTGATAATACAATGAAGGTGAAAACATGGGGGGATACATAAGGGATAAACATAGGGGCTGCAGAAGGCTTATTGGCCCATACGAGGCATCTCCTATCTAAACACAAAGATTAATCCAGTGTAATTGGCCTGTTATGTTGGACATTGTCTTCTGTGTTGGCATCGATATGTTCTTGTCTTGTCCTTACTCTCATGGTGGGTAGAGTAAATAGTTCCGTGATTTGGGTGTTCATGGTAGGTCGCTCTATTCTTATGTGAATTGCCTCAAGAATTTGTAATCTTCTTGAATCTTGGGTTTTGTCTATTACGCAAGTGTTCTTGTTCAACATTTCTCTTGTTAGAGTAATGTCATGGGCTTGTCTCATGTGATTCCTAGGGGCACCAGATTGAAGATGGCATGTCAAACGCCTCGTCAGCTTGGTCGACGTCATACCTATGTATTTACATTGAAGGTTACATCCTTCGTGGGGGCAAGTGTACATGTATACAACGCTTGACTGCTGTAGAGGGTTCTCCGTCGGCTTCGGGCTGTTTTTGATAAGGAGTTCGGAAGTCTTCTTGGTTTTGTAGAATATTATCAGGTTTATGTTTTGGTTAGGAGTAGTGCTTTTTACTCCTTTACGGATTATTTCTTTCATTATTCTTTCCTCTTTTATATGTTCACTGTGCATGGTTGATTTGTAATATAATTTTATTGGGGGTGTTGTGGTTTCTGTTCTAGGTTCTGAATTATACCAACGGTCCAAGTGTCTTCTTATAGCAGCGTTTATTTCCGCGTTGCTATATCCGTTGTTCACCAATACCTGAGTTACTCTTTCAAACTCTCTACTCACGTTGCTCCATTCAGAGCAGTGGGTAAGCGCTCGACGAATATAAGCATTGAGAACACTGGCTTTGTATCTTTGGGGGCACTCACTTCTACCGTTCAGGCATAATCCTATGTTGGTGGGCTTGGTATATACGTTGGTGCTTAAAGAGGTTCCTGTTTTTGTTATTAGTACATCCAGGAATGGCAGACTGTTATTTTCACTATTTTCATGTGTAAATCGGAGTACTGACTCTCTCTCTAGGTGTCTTTTTAGGTCAATTAGTTCATCTGAGTCTTTTACTATTACGAATATGTCATCTACATAACGGCAGTATACAGTTGGTTTTTGTCTGCTACTGAAGACCCTATCTTCGATGGTTCCCATATAAAAATTAGCAAATAAAACTCCTAAGGGGGAGCCCATTGCTACTCCGTCTATTTGTAAATACATGTCTCCTTGTGGACTGATGAAAGGGGCTTCCTTTGTACATGCTTCGAGAAGACTTTTCAAGTGTGGCTCAGGTATGTCTAATTTGGGGGTGCTCTCGTCTCTGTATACTCTGTCCAGTATCATTCCTATGGTTGTGTCGACTGGGACGTTGGTAAAAAGGGATTCAACGTCCAGGGAAGCGATGATTCCATCGGGCTGGGTAGATTTGATCAATTCTAGGAAATCTGCTGATGATTGTAGACTAAACTTACTTGGAGTGTATGGAGTTAGGAGTTCATTGAGTTTCTTTGCCAGGTGATAAGTTGGGGTTGGTATTTGGCTGATTATAGGGCGTAGTGGGTTACCTGGTTTATGCGTCTTAACATTGCCGTAGGCATATCCTAAGCCATAGTCGCCTTGAAGTTTATTGAAATGCACACTACCTTTCTTTGCGTTGATTGCTGTAATTGTTTTGTTTACTTTCCGCTTAAGGTCTTCTACGGGGTTCCTCGTGATTCGTTGAAATTTGGAGTCGTCACTTAGGATGTCGCTAATTTTGTTCATGTATTCATGGGTAGGAATCAATACATATGCTGCTGTTTTGTCGGCTTTTCTTATTGTTACGTCTTTCAGATTTTTTAGTTGTTTCGCTGCTTCTTTGAGTCGTGGGGTTAAGATTGTAGATGAATATGTTCCTCGTTTTTCCCCCGCTTCTGCAAGTAGTTCAGCTTGAAGTGTGTCCGTGGTGATGACTTTTTTGTTGTCTTCTAGCTTATGGATATCGTCCAGAAGCATTTCGATTTCATGGCGTTTTTGATGCATCTTTGGTTTAGATAAGAATTGACAATTTAGACCAAGATTTAAGAGGTCTCGTTGGTCCTGGGTAAGATCATAAGAAGTCAGGTTAAAGTAGCCATATTTAGGACGAGGGATTTTTAGCTGTCCACCGTTTAGGGATGTTAACTTACGGAGTGTCTTTGTTTCTACAAGAGTTTTATGTTGTTGTTTCAGGTTAAATAGTTCACTGTTGATGGTTTGCTTGAGTTGGATAGGGATGTCGTGCTGGGTCCATTTGTTTAACAGATGCTCAGCCTGCTCTGTAAAGGTTTGGAGGGCTTCCTTCTTCTTGTTTAGTTGATGCCGAATGAGCTCTTGCCTATACCTATAGGTAAACTCTGTATTGCGGACTGCTGGGTCATGTGGGTTTATATTGGTGTATACTGGCAGCAGGTTTTCTTTCAAACATGTTTCATTGAATATGACCGCATATTCTGTATTTATTATTTTTTGGTTTAGGGCTTCTATCCCTCTAACTATTTTCTTAGCATCAGGGCTTAATTGAAATAGGAGTTCTCCAAAACTCATTTTCGTACTTTTAAGGAGAAGAAAAGAAGTGATTTACTATAGAGTGTATTACACTTATTTGTATAATTTGCACGACGTTTCGAACCTCCATGGTTCATTCTCAAGTGAACAGATCTTACAATACTAGTTGATTTTATACCCGCATTAGGTCAGGTGATAATACAATGAAGGTGAAAACATGGGGGGATACATAAGGGATAAACATAGGGGCTGCAGAAGGCTTATTGGCCCATACGAGGCATCTCCTATCTAAACACAAAGATTAATCTTTGTATATTAATATATATATATATATATATTAATATACAATTAGATTAATAATTAGATTAATATATATATATATATATATATATATATATATATATATATATATATATATATATATATATATATATATATATAAATATATATATATATATAGATATATATATATATATATATATATATATATATATATATATATATATATATATATATATATATATATATATATATATATTAGTATATTTTGGTAGCAGTCTTTCCTGTAGACATATATTATTAAATATGACCGAAAAAGTAAGATTAATAATTCTAACACGAATTTTCTCAATCTTTCGTACATTACGCTTCACTGTTGGAGGTAAATCAAAAATCACTTCTCCAAAATTCATTTTTATTTCTAGTCTGACGCGACACTGGCGTGTTTCGTAAAACTTATTACATTTTCAAAGACTTCACAAATACACAACTGATTAGAACTTACGTATCTCCGATTTTATATCTACATTTGAGTGAGGTGGGAGGGGTGATGTGGCATTAACACAAGACAGAACAAGAGGGGATATTAATAGGGTATTAAAAGTATCAACACAAGACAGAACACAAACAATGGGTATTGAATAGAAGTGTTTGTAGAAAGCCTATTGGTCCATATTTCTTGATGCTTCTATATTGGAGCGGAGTCTTGAGGTGGGTAGAATATAGTTGTGCAATAATTGGCTGTTGATTGCTGGTGTTGACTTCTTGATGTGTAGTGCCTCGCAAACGTCAAGCCGCCTGCTATCGCTGTATCTATCGATGATTTCTGTGTTGTTTACTAGGATTTCTCTGGCGATGGTTTGGTTGTGGGAAGAGATTATATGTTCCTTAATGGAGCCCTGTTGCTTATGCATCGTTAAATGCCTAGAAAGAGATGTTGTTGTCTTGCCTATATACTGGGTTTTTTGGAGCTTACAGTCCCCAAGTGGGCATTTGAAGGCATAGACGACGTTAGTCTCTTTTAAAGCGTTCTGTTTTGTGTCTGGAGAGTTTCTCATGAGTAGGCTGGCCGTTTTTCTGGTTTTATAGTAAATCGTCAGTTGTATCCTCTGATTTTTGTCTGTAGGGATAACGTTTCTATTAACAATATCTTTCAGGACCCTTTCCTCCGTTTTATGAGCTGTGGAAAAGAAGTTCCTGTAAAATAGTCTAATAGGGGGTATAGGTGTTGTGTTAGTTGTCTCTTCAGAGGTTGCATGGCTTTTCACTTTCCTTCTTATGATGTCTTCGATGAAACCATTGGAGAAGCCGTTATTGACTAGGACCTGCCTTACCCTACAGAGTCCTTCGTCGACTTGCTTCCATTCTGAGCTGTGGCTGAGAGCACGGTCGACATATGCGTTAACAACACTCCTCTTGTACCTGTCAGGGCAGTCGCTGTTGGCATTTAGGCACATTCCTATGTTTGTTTCCTTAGTGTAGACTGCAGTGTGGAAACCTCCGCCCTTTTCCAAGACTGTTACATCTAGAAAGGGCAGCTTCCCATCCTTTTCCGTCTCGTAAGTGAAACGCAGCACGGAACTCTGCTCAAATGCCTCCTTCAGCTCCTGCAGATGTCTGACATCAGGTACCAGTGTAAAAATGTCGTCAACATACCTGCAGTATATATCTCTATCTATCGATATATATCTATCCTAATATCTCTGTGGCTCATTTGGGCGCTCAGTTTCCACCTGTGTCCCCTTGTGCGTGTGCCCCTTGTGTTAAATAGCCTGTCTTTATCTACCCTATCAATTCCCTTGAGAATCTTGAATGTAGTGATCATGTCTCCCCTAAATATTCTGTCTTCCAGCGAAGTGAGATTCAATTCCCGCAGTCTCTCCTCGTAGCTCATACCTCTCAGCTCCGGTACTAGTCTGGTGGCAAATCTTTGAACCTTTTCCTGTTTAGTCTTATCCTTGACTAGATATGGACACCATGATGGGGCTGCATACTCCAGAATTGGCCTGACATATGTGGTATACAAAGTTCTGAATGATTCTTTACACAAATTTCTGAATGCCGTTCGTATGTTGGCCAGCCTGGCATATGCCGCTGATGTTATCCTCTTGATATGTGCTGCAGGAAACAGGTCTGGCGTGATATCAACTCCCAAGTCTTTTTCTTTCTCTGACTCCTGAAGGATTTCCTCTCCCAGATGATACCTTGTATTTGGCCTCCTGCTCCCTACACCTATCTTCATTACATTACATTTGGTTGGGTTGAATTCTAACAACCACTTGTTCGACCATTCCTTCAGTTGGTCTAAGTCTTCTTGAAGCCTCAAACAGTCCTCTTCTGTCTTAATCCTTCTCATAATTTTGGCATCATCCGCAAACATCGAGAGAAATGAATCTATACCCTCCGGGAGATCATTTACATATATCAGAAACAAGATAGGACCGAGTACAGAGCCCTGTGGGACTCCACTGGTGACTTCACGCTAATCAGAGGTCTCACCCCTCACCGTAACTCTCTGCTTCCTGTTGCTTAGGTGTGTGTGTGTGTGTGTGTGTGTGTGTGTGTGTGTGTGTGTGTGTGTGTGTGTATGTGTGTGTGTGCGTGGGTAGGTAGGTGTGTGTGTGTGTGTGTACTCACCTAGTTGTACTCACCTAGTTGTGTTTGCGGGTGTTGAGCTCTGGCTCTTTGGTCCCGCCTCTCAACCGTCAATCAACAGGTGTACAGATTCATGAGCCTATCGGGCTCTGTCATATCTACACTTGAAACTGTGTATGGAGTCAGCCTCCACCACATCACTTCCTAGTGCATTCCATTTGTCAACCACTCTGACACTAAAAAAGTTCTTTCTAATATCTCTGTGGCTCATTTGGGCACTCAGTTTCCACCTGTGTCCCCTTGTGCGTGTTCCCCTTGTGTTAAATAGACTGTCTTTATCTACCCTATCAATCCCCTTCAGAATCTTGAATGTGGTGATCATGTCCCCCCTAACTCTTCTGTCTTCCAGCGAAGTGAGGTTTAATTCCCGTAGTCTCTCCTCGTAGCTCATACCTCTCAGCTCGGGTACTAGTCTGGTGGCAAACCTTTGAACCTTTTCCAGTTTAGTCTTATCCTTGACTAGATATGGACTCCATGCTGGGGCTACATACTCCAGGATTGGCCTGACATATGTGGTATACAAAGTTCTGAATGATTCTTTACACAAGTTTCTGAATGCCGTTCGTATGTTGGCCAGCCTGGCATATGCCGCTGATGTTATCCGCTTGATATGTGCTGCAGGAGACAGGTCTGGCGTGATATCAACCCCCAAGTCTTTTTCCTTCTCTGACTCCTGAAGAATTTCCTCTCCCAGATGATACCTTGTATCTGGCCTCCTGCTCCCTACACCTATCTTCATTACATTACATTTGGTTGGGTTAAACTCTAACAACCATTTGTTCGACCATTCCTTCAGCTTGTCTAGGTCTTCTTGAAGCCTCAAACAGTCCTCTTCTGTTTTAATCCTTCTCATAATTTTAGCGTCGTCCGCAAACATTGAGAGAAATGAATCGATACCCTCCGGGAGATCATTTACATATATCAGAAACAAGATAGGACCGAGTACAGAGCCCTGTGGGACTCCACTGGTGACTTCACGCCAATCGGAGGTCTCACCCCTCACCGTAACTCTCTGCTTCCTATTGCTTAGATACTCCCTTATCCACTGGAGCACCTTACCAGCTACACCTGCCTATCTCTCCAGCTTATGTACCAGCCTCTTATGCGGTACTGTGTCAAAGGCTTTCCGACAATCCAAGAAAATGCAGTCCGCCCAGCCCTCTCTTTCTTGCTTAATCTGTGTCACCTGATCGTAGAATTCTATCAAGCCTGTAAGGCAAGATTTACCCTCCCTGAATCCATGTTGGCGATTTGTCACGAAGTCCCTTCTCTCCAGATGTGTTACCAGGTTTTTTCTCACGATCTTCTCCATCACCTTGCATGGTATACAAGTCAAGGACACTGGCCTGTAGTTCAGTGCCTCTTGTTAGTCGCCCTTTTTGTATATTGGGACCACATTCGCCGTCTTCCATATTTCTGGTAGGTCTCCCGTCTCTAGTGATTTACTATACACTATGGAGAGTGGCAAGCAAAGTGCCTCTGCACACTCTTTCAGTACCCATGGTGAGATCCCATCTGGACCAACCGCCTTTCTAACATCCAGATCCAGCAGGTGTCTCTTGACCTCCTCTCTCGTAATTTCGAACTCCTCCAAGGCCGCCTGGTTTACCTCCCTTTCTCCTAGCACAGTGACCTCACCCTGTTCTATTGTGAAGACCTCCTGGAACCTCTTGTTGAGTTCCTCACACACCTCTCTGTCATTCTCTGTATACCTGTCCTCGCCTGTTCTAAGTTTCAATACCTGTTCTTTCACTGTTGTTTTCCTTCTGATGTGACTGTGGAGTAGCTTTGGTTCGGTCTTGGCTTTGTTTGCTATATCATTTTCAAAATTTTTCTCTGCTTCTCTTCTCACCCTGACGTACTCATTCCTGGTTCTCTGGTATCTCTCCAGATATGTGTGTGTGTGTGTGTGTGTGTGTGTGTGTGTGTGTGCGCGCGCTCGCGCGTGCGTGCGTGCGTGTGTGTGTGTGTGCGTGCGTGCGTGCGTGCGTGCGAGTGCGTGCGTGCGTGTGTGTGTGCGCGTGTGTGTGTGAGTAAATCACTAAAGTTAACACGTGATGAAAAATGTGATAGTGTCAGACCACGAAGGAAGAATTGACCCTCTAAAGATGTATTGTTAGATACGAAAGTACTTAAGGAAAAATACCAAAGTACTTAAGGAAATTCCTGTTTCAATTCTTCCTTCGAGGTCGTGATGGTCGAGTGGTTAAGGTGTCTTGTACACCAGTTGCATAGTGCTCCTGGCAGTATGGGTTCGAGTCACATCTGGGGTGTGAGTTTTCAGTTACACGTGTGCCTGGGGACCGTTCAGGCTTGTTCATATTTGTGTTCCTCACGTGTTGCCCCAAAGAATGAGGTGATTTGATAAAATGCTATGCCCAAGATTACTATCCGAGTGCCAGCGGGGAAGTGGTTCAAATAGCTTAGGCTATCACTTCCTTATGTCCAGTCGTGATGGACAAGCAGATTAAGGCGTCCCTGTACATACCAGTTGCATTGCTCCTGGCAGTATGGGTTCGAGTCACTTCTGGGGTGAGAGTTTTCAGTTGTATATAGTCCTGGGGACCATTCAGGCTTGTTTGCATTTGTGTTCCTCACGTGTTGCCCCAAAGAATGAGGTGATTTGATAAAATGCTTTGCCCAAGATTACTATCCGAGTGCCAGCGGGGAAGTGGTTCAAATAGCTTAGGCTATCACTTCCTTATGTCCGGTCGTGATGGTCAAGCGGATTAAGGCGTCCCTGTACATACCAGTTGCATTGCTCCTGGCAGTATGGGTTCGAGTCACTTCTGGGGTGTGAGTTTTCAGTTATATATATATATATAAATATATATATATATATATATATATATATATATATATATATATATATATATATATATATATATATATATATATATAACTGAAAACTCAACCCCCCAGAAGTGACTCGAACCCATACTCCCACAACTGGTATGTACAGGGACGCCTTAATCCGCTTGACCATCACGACCGGACTAAGGAAGTGATAGCCGAGGCTATATGAACCACTTCCCCGCCGGCACTCGGATGGTAATCTTGGGCATAGCATTTTATCAAATCACCTCATTCTTTGGGGCACACGTGAGGAACACAAATGCAAACAAGCCTGAATGGTCCCCAGGACTATATACAACTGAAAACTCACACCCCAGAAGTGACTCGAACCCATACTCCCACAACTGGTATGTACAGGGACGCCTTAATCCGCTTGACCATCACGACCGGACTAAGGAAGTGATAGCCGAGGCTATATGAACCACTTCCCCGCCGGCACTCGGATGGTAATCTTGGGCATAGCATTTTATCAAATCACCTCATTCTTTGGGGCACACGTGAGGAACACAAATGCAAACAAGCCTGAATGGTCCCCAGGACTATATACAACTGAAAACTCACACCCCAGAAGTGACTCGAACCCATACTCCCACAACTGGTATGTACAGGGACGCCTTAATCCGCTTGACCATCACGACCGGACTAAGGAAGTGATAGCCGAGGCTATATGAACCACTTCCCCGCCGGCACTCGGATGGTAATCTTGGGCATAGCATTTTATCAAATCACCTCATTCTTTGGGGCACACGTGAGGAACACAAATGCAAACAAGCCTGAATGGTCCCCAGGACTATATACAACTGAAAACTCACACCCCAGAAGTGACTCGAACCCATACTCCCACAACTGGTATGTACAGGGACGCCTTAATCCGCTTGACCATCACGACCGGACTAAGGAAGTGATAGCCGAGGCTATATGAACCACTTCCCCGCCGGCACTCGGATGGTAATCTTGGGCATAGCATTTTATCAAATCACCTCATTCTTTGGGGCACACGTGAGGAACACAAATGCAAACAAGCCTGAATGGTCCCCAGGACTATATACAACTGAAAACTCACACCCCAGAAGTGACTCGAACCCATACTCCCACAACTGGTATGTACAGGGACGCCTTAATCCGCTTGACCATCACGACCGGACTAAGGAAGTGATAGCCGAGGCTATATGAACCACTTCCCCGCCGGCACTCGGATGGTAATCTTGGGCATAGCATTTTATCAAATCACCTCATTCTTTGGGGCACACGTGAGGAACACAAATGCAAACAAGCCTGAATGGTCCCCAGGACTATATACAACTGAAAACTCACACCCCAGAAGTGACTCGAACCCATACTCCCACAACTGGTATGTACAGGGACGCCTTAATCCGCTTGACCATCACGACCGGACTAAGGAAGTGATAGCCGAGGCTATATGAACCACTTCCCCGCCGGCACTCGGATGGTAATCTTGGGCATAGCATTTTATCAAATCACCTCATTCTTTGGGGCACACGTGAGGAACACAAATGCAAACAAGCCTGAATGGTCCCCAGGACTATATACAACTGAAAACTCACACCCCAGAAGTGACTCGAACCCATACTCCCACAACTGGTATGTACAGGGACGCCTTAATCCGCTTGACCATCACGACCGGACTAAGGAAGTGATAGCCGAGGCTATATGAACCACTTCCCCGCCGGCACTCGGATGGTAATCTTGGGCATAGCATTTTATCAAATCACCTCATTCTTTGGGGCACACGTGAGGAACACAAATGCAAACAAGCCTGAATGGTCCCCAGGACTATATACAACTGAAAACTCACACCCCAGAAGTGACTCGAACCCATACTCCCACAACTGGTATGTACAGGGACGCCTTAATCCGCTTGACCATCACGACCGGACTAAGGAAGTGATAGCCGAGGCTATATGAACCACTTCCCCGCCGGCACTCGGATGGTAATCTTGGGCATAGCATTTTATCAAATCACCTCATTCTTTGGGGCACACGTGAGGAACACAAATGCAAACAAGCCTGAATGGTCCCCAGGACTATATACAACTGAAAACTCACACCCCAGAAGTGACTCGAACCCATACTCCCACAACTGGTATGTACAGGGACGCCTTAATCCGCTTGACCATCACGACCGGACTAAGGAAGTGATAGCCGAGGCTATATGAACCACTTCCCCGCCGGCACTCGGATGGTAATCTTGGGCATAGCATTTTATCAAATCACCTCATTCTTTGGGGCATACGTGAGGAACACAAATGCAAACAAGCCTGAATGGTCCCCAGGACTATATACAACTGAAAACTCACACCCCAGAAGTGACTCGAACCCATACTCCCACAACTGGTATGTACAGGGACGCCTTAATCCGCTTGACCATCACGACCGGACTAAGGAAGTGATAGCCGAGGCTATATGAACCACTTCCCCGCCGGCACTCGGATGGTAATCTTGGGCATAGCATTTTATCAAATCACCTCATTCTTTGGGGCACACGTGAGGAACACAAATGCAAACAAGCCTGAATGGTCCCCAGGACTATATACAACTGAAAACTCACACCCCAGAAGTGACTCGAACCCATACTCCCACAACTGGTATGTACAGGGACGCCTTAATCCGCTTGACCATCACGACCGGACTAAGGAAGTGATAGCCGAGGCTATATGAACCACTTCCCCGCCGGCACTCGGATGGTAATCTTGGGCATAGCATTTTATCAAATCACCTCATTCTTTGGGGCACACGTGAGGAACACAAATGCAAACAAGCCTGAATGGTCCCCAGGACTATATACAACTGAAAACTCACACCCCAGAAGTGACTCGAACCCATACTCCCACAACTGGTATGTACAGGGACGCCTTAATCCGCTTGACCATCACGACCGGACTAAGGAAGTGATAGCCGAGGCTATATGAACCACTTCCCCGCCGGCACTCGGATGGTAATCTTGGGCATAGCATTTTATCAAATCACCTCATTCTTTGGGGCACACGTGAGGAACACAAATGCAAACAAGCCTGAATGGTCCCCAGGACTATATACAACTGAAAACTCACACCCCAGAAGTGACTCGAACCCATACTCCCACAACTGGTATGTACAGGGACGCCTTAATCCGCTTGACCATCACGACCGGACTAAGGAAGTGATAGCCGAGGCTATATGAACCACTTCCCCGCCGGCACTCGGATGGTAATCTTGGGCATAGCATTTTATCAAATCACCTCATTCTTTGGGGCACACGTGAGGAACACAAATGCAAACAAGCCTGAATGGTCCCCAGGACTATATACAACTGAAAACTCACACCCCAGAAGTGACTCGAACCCATACTCCCACAACTGGTATGTACAGGGACGCCTTAATCCGCTTGACCATCACGACCGGACTAAGGAAGTGATAGCCGAGGCTATATGAACCACTTCCCCGCCGGCACTCGGATGGTAATCTTGGGCATAGCATTTTATCAAATCACCTCATTCTTTGGGGCACACGTGAGGAACACAAATGCAAACAAGCCTGAATGGTCCCCAGGACTATATACAACTGAAAACTCACACCCCAGAAGTGACTCGAACCCATACTCCCACAACTGGTATGTACAGGGACGCCTTAATCCGCTTGACCATCACGACCGGACTAAGGAAGTGATAGCCGAGGCTATATGAACCACTTCCCCGCCGGCACTCGGATGGTAATCTTGGGCATAGCATTTTATCAAATCACCTCATTCTTTGGGGCACACGTGAGGAACACAAATGCAAACAAGCCTGAATGGTCCCCAGGACTATATACAACTGAAAACTCACACCCCAGAAGTGACTCGAACCCATACTCCCACAACTGGTATGTACAGGGACGCCTTAATCCGCTTGACCATCACGACCGGACTAAGGAAGTGATAGCCGAGGCTATATGAACCACTTCCCCGCCGGCACTCGGATGGTAATCTTGGGCATAGCATTTTATCAAATCACCTCATTCTTTGGGGCACACGTGAGGAACACAAATGCAAACAAGCCTGAATGGTCCCCAGGACTATATACAACTGAAAACTCACACCCCAGAAGTGACTCGAACCCATACTCCCACAACTGGTATGTACAGGGACGCCTTAATCCGCTTGACCATCACGACCGGACTAAGGAAGTGATAGCCGAGGCTATATGAACCACTTCCCCGCCGGCACTCGGATGGTAATCTTGGGCATAGCATTTTATCAAATCACCTCATTCTTTGGGGCACACGTGAGGAACACAAATGCAAACAAGCCTGAATGGTCCCCAGGACTATATACAACTGAAAACTCACACCCCAGAAGTGACTCGAACCCATACTCCCACAACTGGTATGTACAGGGACGCCTTAATCCGCTTGACCATCACGACCGGACTAAGGAAGTGATAGCCGAGGCTATATGAACCACTTCCCCGCCGGCACTCGGATGGTAATCTTGGGCATAGCATTTTATCAAATCACCTCATTCTTTGGGGCACACGTGAGGAACACAAATGCAAACAAGCCTGAATGGTCCCCAGGACTATATACAACTGAAAACTCACACCCCAGAAGTGACTCGAACCCATACTCCCACAACTGGTATGTACAGGGACGCCTTAATCCGCTTGACCATCACGACCGGACTAAGGAAGTGATAGCCGAGGCTATATGACCCACTTCCCCGCCGGCACTCGGATGGTAATCTTGGGCATAGCATTTTATCAAATCACCTCATTCTTTGGGGCACACGTGAGGTACACAAATGCAAACAAGCCTGAATGGTCCCCAGGACTATATACAACTGAAAACTCACACCCCAGAAGTGACTCGAACCCATACTCCCACAACTGGTATGTACAGGGACGCCTTAATCCGCTTGACCATCACGACCGGACTAAGGAAGTGATAGCCGAGGCTATATGAACCACTTCCCCGCCGGCACTCGGATGGTAATCTTGGGCATAGCATTTTATCAAATCACCTCATTCTTTGGGGCACACGTGAGGAACACAAATGCAAACAAGCCTGAATGGTCCCCAGGACTATATACAACTGAAAACTCACACCCCAGAAGTGACTCGAACCCATACTCCCACAACTGGTATGTACAGGGACGCCTTAATCCGCTTGACCATCACGACCGGACTAAGGAAGTGATAGCCGAGGCTATATGAACCACTTCCCCGCCGGCACTCGGATGGTAATCTTGGGCATAGCATTTTATCAAATCACCTCATTCTTTGGGGCACACGTGAGGAACACAAATGCAAACAAGCCTGAATGGTCCCCAGGACTATATACAACTGAAAACTCACACCCCAGAAGTGACTCGAACCCATACTCCCACAACTGGTATGTACAGGGACGCCTTAATCCGCTTGACCATCACGACCGGACTAAGGAAGTGATAGCCAAGGCTATATGAACCACTTCCCCGCCGGCACTCGGATGGTAATCTTGGGCATAGCATTTTATCAAATCACCTCATTCTTTGGGGCACACGTGAGGAACACAAATGCAAACAAGCCTGAATGGTCCCCAGGACTATATACAACTGAAAACTCACACCCCAGAAGTGACTCGAACCCATACTCCCACAACTGGTATGTACAGGGACGCCTTAATCCGCTTGACCATCACGACCGGACTAAGGAAGTGATAGCCGAGGCTATATGAACCACTTCCCCGCCGGCACTCGGATGGTAATCTTGGGCATAGCATTTTATCAAATCACCTCATTCTTTGGGGCACACGTGAGGAACACAAATGCAAACAAGCCTGAATGGTCCCCAGGACTATATACAACTGAAAACTCACACCCCAGAAGTGACTCGAACCCATACTCCCACAACTGGTATGTACAGGGACGCCTTAATCCGCTTGACCATCACGACCGGACTAAGGAAGTGATAGCCGAGGCTATATGAACCACTTCCCCGCCGGCACTCGGATGGTAATCTTGGGCATAGCATTTTATCAAATCACCTCATTCTTTGGGGCACACGTGAGGAACACAAATGCAAACAAGCCTGAATGGTCCCCAGGACTATATACAACTGAAAACTCACACCCCAGAAGTGACTCGAACCCATACTCCCACAACTGGTATGTACAGGGACGCCTTAATCCGCTTGACCATCACGACCGGACTAAGGAAGTGATAGCCGAGGCTATATGAACCACTTCCCCGCCGGCACTCGGATGGTAATCTTGGGCATAGCATTTTATCAAATCACCTCATTCTTTGGGGCACACGTGAGGAACACAAATGCAAACAAGCCTGAATGGTCCCCAGGACTATATACAACTGAAAACTCACACCCCAGAAGTGACTCGAACCCATACTCCCACAACTGGTATGTACAGGGACGCCTTAATCCGCTTGACCATCACGACCGGACTAAGGAAGTGATAGCCGAGGCTATATGAACCACTTCCCCGCCGGCACTCGGATGGTAATCTTGGGCATAGCATTTTATCAAATCACCTCATTCTTTGGGGCACACGTGAGGAACACAAATGCAAACAAGCCTGAATGGTCCCCAGGACTATATACAACTGAAAACTCACACCCCAGAAGTGACTCGAACCCATACTCCCACAACTGGTATGTACAGGGACGCCTTAATCCGCTTGACCATCACGACCGGACTAAGGAAGTGATAGCCGAGGCTATATGAACCACTTCCCCGCCGGCACTCGGATGGTAATCTTGGGCATAGCATTTTATCAAATCACCTCATTCTTTGGGGCACACGTGAGGAACACAAATGCAAACAAGCCTGAATGGTCCCCAGGACTATATACAACTGAAAACTCACACCCCAGAAGTGACTCGAACCCATACTCCCACAACTGGTATGTACAGGGACGCCTTAATCCGCTTGACCATCACGACCGGACTAAGGAAGTGATAGCCGAGGCTATATGAACCACTTTATTATGTAAAGTGGCGTCCCGTGGATTAAGGCGTCCCTGTACATACCAGTTGTGGGAGTATGGGTTCGAGTCACTTCTGGGGTGTGAGTTTTCAGTTGTATATAGTCCTGGGGACCATTCAGGCTTGTTAGCATTTGTGTTCCTCACGTGTGCCCCAAAGAATGAGGTGATTTGATAAAATGCTATGCCCAAGATTACCATCCGAGTGCCGGCGGGGAAGTGGTTCATATAGCCTCGGCTATCACTTCCTTAGTCCGGTCGTGATGGTCAAGCGGATTAAGGCGTCCCTGTACATACCAGTTGTGGGAGTATGGGTTCGAGTCACTTCTGGGGTGTGAGTTTTCAGTTGTATATAGTCCTGGGGACCATTCAGGCTTGTTTGCATTTGTGTTCCTCACGTGTGCCCCAAAGAATGAGGTGATTTGATAAAATGCTATGCCCAAGATTACCATCCGAGTGCCGGCGGGGAAGTGGTTCATATAGCCTCGGCTATCACTTCCTTAGTCCGGTCGTGATGGTCAAGCGGATTAAGGCGTCCCTGTACATACCAGTTGTGGGAGTATGGGTTCGAGTCACTTCTGGGGTGTGAGTTTTCAGTTGTATATAGTCCTGGGGACCATTCAGGCTTGTTTGCATTTGTGTTCCTCACGTGTGCCCCAAAGAATGAGGTGATTTGATAAAATGCTATGCCCAAGATTACCATCCGAGTGCCGGCGGGGAAGTGGTTCATATAGCCTCGGCTATCACTTCCTTAGTCCGGTCGTGATGGTCAAGCGGATTAAGGCGTCCCTGTACATACCAGTTGTGGGAGTATGGGTTCGAGTCACTTCTGGGGTGTGAGTTTTCAGTTGTATATAGTCCTGGGGACCATTCAGGCTTGTTTGCATTTGTGTTCCTCACGTGTGCCCCAAAGAATGAGGTGATTTGATAAAATGCTATGCCCAAGATTACCATCCGAGTGCCGGCGGGGAAGTGGTTCATATAGCCTCGGCTATCACTTCCTTAGTCCGGTCGTGATGGTCAAGCGGATTAAGGCGTCCCTGTACATACCAGTTGTGGGAGTATGGGTTCGAGTCACTTCTGGGGTGTGAGTTTTCAGTTGTATATAGTCCTGGGGACCATTCAGGCTTGTTTGCATTTGTGTTCCTCACGTGTGCCCCAAAGAATGAGGTGATTTGATAAAATGCTATGCCCAAGATTACCATCCGAGTGCCGGCGGGGAAGTGGTTCATATAGCCTCGGCTATCACTTCCTTAGTCCGGTCGTGATGGTCAAGCGGATTAAGGCGTCCCTGTACATACCAGTTGTGGGAGTATGGGTTCGAGTCACTTCTGGGGTGTGAGTTTTCAGTTGTATATAGTCCTGGGGACCATTCAGGCTTGTTTGCATTTGTGTTCCTCACGTGTGCCCCAAAGAATGAGGTGATTTGATAAAATGCTATGCCCAAGATTACCATCCGAGTGCCGGCGGGGAAGTGGTTCATATAGCCTCGGCTATCACTTCCTTAGTCCGGTCGTGATGGTCAAGCGGATTAAGGCGTCCCTGTACATACCAGTTGTGGGAGTATGGGTTCGAGTCACTTCTGGGGTGTGAGTTTTCAGTTGTATATAGTCCTGGGGACCATTCAGGCTTGTTTGCATTTGTGTTCCTCACGTGTGCCCCAAAGAATGAGGTGATTTGATAAAATGCTATGCCCAAGATTACCATCCGAGTGCCGGCGGGGAAGTGGTTCATATAGCCTCGGCTATCACTTCCTTAGTCCGGTCGTGATGGTCAAGCGGATTAAGGCGTCCCTGTACATACCAGTTGTGGGAGTATGGGTTCGAGTCACTTCTGGGGTGTGAGTTTTCAGTTGTATATAGTCCTGGGGACCATTCAGGCTTGTTTGCATTTGTGTTCCTCACGTGTGCCCCAAAGAATGAGGTGATTTGATAAAATGCTATGCCCAAGATTACCATCCGAGTGCCGGCGGGGAAGTGGTTCATATAGCCTCGGCTATCACTTCCTTAGTCCGGTCGTGATGGTCAAGCGGATTAAGGCGTCCCTGTACATACCAGTTGTGGGAGTATGGGTTCGAGTCACTTCTGGGGTGTGAGTTTTCAGTTGTATATAGTCCTGGGGACCATTCAGGCTTGTTTGCATTTGTGTTCCTCACGTGTGCCCCAAAGAATGAGGTGATTTGATAAAATGCTATGCCCAAGATTACCATCCGAGTGCCGGCGGGGAAGTGGTTCATATAGCCTCGGCTATCACTTCCTTAGTCCGGTCGTGATGGTCAAGCGGATTAAGGCGTCCCTGTACATACCAGTTGTGGGAGTATGGGTTCGAGTCACTTCTGGGGTGTGAGTTTTCAGTTGTATATAGTCCTGGGGACCATTCAGGCTTGTTTGCATTTGTGTTCCTCGCGTGTGCCCCAAAGAATGAGGTGATTTGATAAAATGCTATGCCCAAGATTACCATCCGAGTGCCGGCGGGGAAGTGGTTCATATAGCCTCGGCTATCACTTCCTTAGTCCGGTCGTGATGGTCAAGCGGATTAAGGCGTCCCTGTACATACCAGTTGTGGGAGTATGGGTTCGAGTCACTTCTGGGGTGTGAGTTTTCAGTTGTATATAGTCCTGGGGACCATTCAGGCTTGTTTGCATTTGTGTTCCTCACGTGTGCCCCAAAGAATGAGGTGATTTGATAAAATGCTATGCCCAAGATTACCATCCGAGTGCCGGCGGGGAAGTGGTTCATATAGCCTCGGCTATCACTTCCTTAGTCCGGTCGTGATGGTCAAGCGGATTAAGGCGTCCCTGTACATACCAGTTGTGGGAGTATGGGTTCGAGTCACTTCTGGGGTGTGAGTTTTCAGTTGTATATAGTCCTGGGGACCATTCAGGCTTGTTTGCATTTGTGTTCCTCACGTGTGCCCCAAAGAATGAGGTGATTTGATAAAATGCTATGCCCAAGATTACCATCCGAGTGCCGGCGGGGAAGTGGTTCATATAGCCTCGGCTATCACTTCCTTAGTCCGGTCGTGATGGTCAAGCGGATTAAGGCGTCCCTGTACATACCAGTTGTGGGAGTATGGGTTCGAGTCACTTCTGGGGTGTGAGTTTTCAGTTGTATATAGTCCTGGGGACCATTCAGGCTTGTTTGCATTTGTGTTCCTCACGTGTGCCCCAAAGAATGAGGTGATTTGATAAAATGCTATGCCCAAGATTACCATCCGAGTGCCGGCGGGGAAGTGGTTCATATAGCCTCGGCTATCACTTCCTTAGTCCGGTCGTGATGGTCAAGCGGATTAAGGCGTCCCTGTACATACCAGTTGTGGGAGTATGGGTTCGAGTCACTTCTGGGGTGTGAGTTTTCAGTTGTATATAGTCCTGGGGACCATTCAGGCTTGTTTGCATTTGTGTTCCTCACGTGTGCCCCAAAGAATGAGGTGATTTGATAAAATGCTATGCCCAAGATTACCATCCGAGTGCCGGCGGGGAAGTGGTTCATATAGCCTCGGCTATCACTTCCTTAGTCCGGTCGTGATGGTCAAGCGGATTAAGGCGTCCCTGTACATACCAGTTGTGGGAGTATGGGTTCGAGTCACTTCTGGGGTGTGAGTTTTCAGTTGTATATAGTCCTGGGGACCATTCAGGCTTGTTTGCATTTGTGTTCCTCACGTGTGCCCCAAAGAATGAGGTGATTTGATAAAATGCTATGCCCAAGATTACCATCCGAGTGCCGGCGGGGAAGTGGTTCATATAGCCTCGGCTATCACTTCCTTAGTCCGGTCGTGATGGTCAAGCGGATTAAGGCGTCCCTGTACATACCAGTTGTGGGAGTATGGGTTCGAGTCACTTCTGGGGTGTGAGTTTTCAGTTGTATATAGTCCTGGGGACCATTCAGGCTTGTTTGCATTTGTGTTCCTCACGTGTGCCCCAAAGTATGAGGTGATTTGATAAAATGCTATGCCCAAGATTACCATCCGAGTGCCGGCGGGGAAGTGGTTCATATAGCCTCGGCTATCACTTCCTTAGTCCGGTCGTGATGGTCAAGCGGATTAAGGCGTCCCTGTACATACCAGTTGTGGGAGTATGGGTTCGAGTCACTTCTGGGGTGTGAGTTTTCAGTTGTATATAGTCCTGGGGACCATTCAGGCTTGTTTGCATTTGTGTTCCTCACGTGTGCCCCAAAGAATGAGGTGATTTGATAAAATGCTATGCCCAAGATTACCATCCGAGTGCCGGCGGGGAAGTGGTTCATATAGCCTCGGCTATCACTTCCTTAGTCCGGTCGTGATGGTCAAGCGGATTAAGGCGTCCCTGTACATACCAGTTGTGGGAGTATGGGTTCGAGTCACTTCTGGGGTGTGAGTTTTCAGTTGTATATAGTCCTGGGGACCATTCAGGCTTGTTTGCATATATATATATATATATATATATATATATATATATATATATATATTCAATATCCATTGTTTCTGTTCTGTCTTGTGTTGATACTTTTAATACCCTATTAATATCCCCTCTTGTTCTGTCTTGTGTTAATGCCACATCACCCCTCCCACCTCACTCAAATGTAGATATATATATATATATATATATATATATATATATATATATATATTAGTATATTTTGGTAGCAGTCTTTCCTGTAGACATATATTATTAAATA
The DNA here is from genome assembly GCF_040958095.1 of Procambarus clarkii. Classification (NCBI taxonomy): domain Eukaryota; kingdom Metazoa; phylum Arthropoda; class Malacostraca; order Decapoda; family Cambaridae; genus Procambarus; species Procambarus clarkii. The sequence goes on along the minus strand of NC_091213.1, from coordinate 30,144,505 downwards.
TGACCGAAAAAGTAAGATTAATAATTCTAACACGAATTTTCTCAATCTTTCGTACATTACGCTTCACTGTTGGAGGTAAATCAAAAATCACTTCTCCAAAATTCATTTTTATTTCTAGTCTGACGCGACACGGGCGCGTTTCGTAAAACTTATTACATTTTCAAAGACTTCACAAATACACAACTGATTAGAACTTGCGTTTCTCTGATTTTATATCTACATTTGAGTGAGGTGGGAAGGGTGATGTGGCATTAACACAAGACAGAACAATAGGGGATATTAATAGGGTATTAAAAGTATCAACACAAGACAGAACAGAAACAATAGGTATTGAATAGAAGTGTTTGTAGAAAGCCTATTGGTCCATATTTCTTGATGCTTCTATATTGGAGCGGAGTCTTGAGGTGGGTAGAATATAGTTGTGCAATAATTGGCTGTTGATTGCTGGTGTTGACTTCTTGATGTGTAGTGCCTCGCAAACGTCAAACAGCGATAGCAGGCGGCTTGACGTTTGCGAGGCACTACACATCAAGAAGTCAACACCAGCAATCAACAGCCAATTATTGCACAACTATATTCTACCCACCTCAAGACTCCGCTCCAATATAGAAGCATCAAGAAATATGGACCAATAGGCTTTCTACAAAAACTTCTATTCAATACCCATTGTTTCTGTTCTGTCTTGTGTTGATACTTTTAATACCCTATTAATATCCCCTATTGTTCTGTCTTGTGTTAATGCCACATCACCCTTCCCACCTCACTCAAATGTAGATATAAAATCAGAGAAACGCAAGTTCTAATCAGTTGTGTATTTGTGAAGTCTTTGAAAATGTAATAAGTTTTACGAAACGCGCCCGTGTCGCGTCAGACTAGAAATATATATATATATATATATATATATATATATATATATATATATATATATATATATATATATATATATATATATATATATATATATATATATATATATATATATATATATATATATATATTGTGACAATAATCTCCTTCAAGAGATTGAGCCTGCTCTTCCTTCTACAAATACGTCGCAACAAACTATATAAAACTACTAGGGAAGAAATGTCCAACAACGACAACAACATCAGCAAGGTTTGCCAGAGCGCAAAACGTATGCAGCCAGAGACACCTGTTCAGACTCAAACCGCCAAACTACCTGTTGATCGCTACCGGCTCCGCTGATTGGTCGCCGGTCTGGCTGCAACTGCACTCGTCCCCCCCATACTACTTGATGTCTGGGGTCGCCACGACCTCAGACCTCAGAATATTCTGTGCTTCCGCAGTTACCACTCCTCCCGGCTAGACGTTAGCGTGTACTGAGAGAGGTGGTAGCTTAAAGCCAATATTCCAGCACCTTCCCTTTATTTTTGTGTTGCACTTCTTGTTATTTTCTCTTAACGTAACTTTTCATTGTGTCCTTTAATTATTCTTATTATTTTGATTGATTGATTTTATTATACGAATTTGTTTGTCCATTTTTTCATGTTTTGATTTATTTAACGTAATTAAAATTTCATTGTTAAAGTTTACTTGTGTTTTGTGTGTCTTCTCCTTACCTTACCACAGACGAAGTTCCAGTTTTTTCTATTTTTTTTATAACTATGTGACGAGGCCATACCCCTAGCCTTAAACAGCCGAACACCAACGCGTTACCGTCACAAGTTATATGGGGGCCTGTCCTAGGAGCTTCACTCAGGTACTGGTGCCAAGTGGTAATTTATGGTAAGCGTATTTAACTTTGTTTACGTAGCTTTACTATTTTTCATATTCAATTTCATTTTTTATAAGGTGCGGTGTATTGTGCATTACGAGAGTAACATATGGTGAAGGTGAGACAACTTTGGATTACGTGGTGACTGTAGGCCTCAGTCATACTCTTAATTGGTCATCTCTCCCTCCGTGTTATTACTCGTGTTTACCATCTATGTCCCTTGAATATTTCTCATTTTGACAGATCATCATATTGGTACCCTGGTACTGTGGTCTGCCCCGGGTCAAGAGTACCCAATCTTCTGCAATCTGACTGTAGGAGGACAAAGAGGGCCATAGTTCCTCTAGCTCGAACTTTAGTTGCTGAATTGGGACCTCAGCAGCAGTTCTCGTCACCAGTTGACACCTCGCACCCCTACACGTCAGTCAGAGATGATGATACATACAACGGTAGGGAATTAGCTTACTTTTTCAGAGCACAAAAGTTCGCTAATTCTGTAAGTATCATATTAAATTCAGTAGGAAAAACTTGCTTTATGTCCTATAGAGACTTGGCAAGGTATGCCTACATCCTTGGACTACCAATTTTACTTTTGAGACAATTTACTGTTTCATTTGTTTTCGAAACTCTGTTTCATTTGTTAGTAGGATTTTCTTGCCCTTATTCTCTTACATGAGTACCGGGTACAAGATTTCCTGCGCCCTTGATTTAATTCAATCATTTAACATATTTTACTTAACTTTAATTGTTAAAGATCCCACAGGATAGGTACCAGTTGCCACGTTGTCCTGTTTCTGACATTCACTATTGAATATTCGTGTACCTTTATTTGCTAATTTCACCATGTTTCGTCTCCAAGCTTTCAGTACAAATCCAGCAGGTGAAATAGGGACTTTAAGTCGTGCCAAGAAGACTGAATTACAAACTCTTGCACATGAGTATCAACAAGAAGTTCCCTACCAAGCCAACAAAAATGACCTACACAACCTGTTGCTGGATTACTATTTAGAGCAAGGTAAGATAGACTCTGAAACTCATGAAACTTACTATATTGCAGATAAAACTGATTTGGCAACGATGAAACTCAAACTAGAGCTGGCCAAGAATGAACGTGAGCAGCAAAGGGAAGCCCGCGAACAACAAAGGGAAGCCCTCGAACAGCAAGAACGAGCTGCTGCCATACGAAGGGAAGAACACGAACAAGAAATCGCCCTCAAGGAACGTGAACTCGCCCTCCAGGAACGTGAGGTTGCAATGCTCCAGGAGCGGGAACGCGTACAGCTTGAAACAAAACGACGCGAGTTGGAGATGCAACGTGAACATGACAAGCAACAAGCGTCTCTGGCTCTAGAGTGTCGTCAACGGGAATACACGTTGGAAACTTCACACCTCGCTCAACGCCAACAAGCTACTGCCAATCTTCCCGTCAGTTTTAATATATCACATGCAAGTAAGTTAATGCCATCCTTTGTAGAAGCAGAAGTTGATGTGTTTTTCACCACCTTTGAAACCCTTGCTAATCAACTCAGTTGGCCTGTCGACCAATGGGCCACACTTCTCAGAGTCCATCTTACAGGTAGAGCTGCAGTCACACTCAGTACTTTGGCGTCTGAGAATGACTACCACACTCTGAAACAAGCAGTGTTGGACGCCTACCTCCTCTCTACTGAAAGTTATAGAAGGAAATTCCGTGACCACCTGAAGGCAAGTACCACTACCTTCCTTGAGTTTGCTAACACGAAACGGAGGTATTTCATGAAATGGCTGGAAGCAGCACATGTCTCTACTTTTACAGAACTCGTCAACCTGATGCTTGTTGAAGAATTCTTGAGACGTGTGCCGCCTCCTGTCCGCCTCTACTTAGCAGATAAAGAAGAAACCGACTACCTGAAGTGTGCTAAGTCGGCTGACACTTACAGCCTCATCCAACGGCTGACACCCGAACCATCCTCCAGTAAGAAGTCGTGGTACAGTTATGAGAAGGTGAGCCCCGATCAAGCTGGTTCACAACTGTACTGCAAGTATTGTAGACTCTATGGACATACCATAGACAAGTGTGGTAAGTCTCAATACAAGGGAATCACTGACCAACAAAAACCCAAACCAACTCCTCCTAAGTCCGGTAAGCCTGTAATGAATGTTGGTGTTGAGGTTAATGATCTTTCTCTTTTCAGTAACCACCTGTATACTGGAACTGTCTCTGCCAACGATTCAAATCCGGAGGGACGTTTCAAATTGAAGATCTTGAGGGACACAGCGGCTCTTCAATCGATCATCTTGAAGTCGGCTGTGCCCAACATCACCTACACCGGAGAAACTGTCTTCATCACTGACCTCACTGCTACCACTCCATACCCTCTCGCCAGAGTCCACCTGGATTGTCCCTACGTGAACGGGGAAGTCCAAGTCGCCGTCAGGGAAAAGCCTTTTCCCATGCCTGGAGTGCAACTTCTCCTAGGCAACGACTTGGCAGAAGACCTGCAACCGACCAACCTGATCGTCATGGACAAACCCCAGGTGTGTAACTCTGTGCCAATAAACCCTATTCTAGAGTATGTTCCAGCAGAGGTTCAAGAGAGTGATGAAGTTTCTCCTCCGGTTCTCGTGACCACCCGTGCACAAGCCGCACGTCCACAGCCAGCTGATTCTACCGCTACCGCTGTCCCTCAAGACCCTCAGAAACTCCCCCCGCATCTGACCAAGTTGGAGTTCCATAAGTTGCAGAGGGAAGATCTTACTTTAACACCATTGTTTTTCCAGGCTGAGACTCAACCCGACAGTATTCCTGGGTTCTTCCTAGAGAACGACTTGCTCTACCGCAGATATAGACCCAGTAAACTGAAGGAGGAGGACGATTGGGCCAACATCGAACAACTTGTGATTCCTACCAGCCTGCGGCCCACTATTCTACACCAGGCCCACGGAGCATTCTCCCACTACGGCTTCAACAAGACTTACCATGGGATTGGTCAAGACTACTACTGGCCAGGTATGGTAAATAACGTCAAACAGTACGTAAAACAGTGTCATACATGTCAGATGGCAGGCAAACCGAACATCTCCATTCCCAGAGCGCCACTGATTCCCATACAGGTGCCTGCGGAACCTTTCCACAGACTCATAATAGACTGTGTTGGTCCTTTACCTCGGACCAGTTCAGGTAACGCCTACATCCTAACCATCCTGTGTCCTACCACCAGATTTCCCATAGCAGTTCCAGTGAAGAACATCACGGCTGCTACGGTTATAAAACATCTATTGAAGATCTTCACTCAATACGGATTTCCCAGGGAGATTCAAAGTGACTGTGGTACCAACTTCACCAGTGATCTCTTCAAAAGGACACTGGAGGAGTTCAACATCAAACAGGTATTGTCCAGCCCCTATCATCCTGCTTCACAGGGTTCTCTTGAACGTAGTCATCAGACCATCAAAGCACTCTTGAAAAAGTTTTATAGTGAAACCTCAAAGGATTGGGATAAGCAGATTGACCTTATAATGTGTATTTTCAGAAGTCTCCCCAATGAGTCCCTAGGAGTATCTCCTTATGAGATGCTCTACGGCCGTAAGTGCCGTACTCCCCTTAAGGCTTTCAAAGACTCTCTCCGAGATGCCACCTTCAGTGAGCATCAGAATGTGCCCCAGTTTCTTCAAAACCTTCAACATATTCTCGAGAGAGTCCACCGTTTTGCCCATAATAATCTATTGAAAGCCCAGGTGAGAATGAAGACTCATTACGACCAGACCAGCAAAGTAAGAAAATTCAAGCCGGGAGACTTCGTCCTTGCCTATTTCCCTATCCCAGGTTCACCTTTACAAAACAGGTTTTCAGGTCCCTACTGCGTCAAAGAGTGCAGGAATAATAACAACTACGTAATAGAGACTCCAGATAGGCGGCGGAAGACCCAACTGTGCCACGTCAACCTCCTGAAGCAATATAATGGTACTCCTCCCACTGTCCTGACTAATTGTTCTACCTTCACAGAACCCTACATCCACAGTGAGACCATCCCAGCTTCTCCTCCCGAAAGCACTGACAAGGAGTCAGCGCTTTCTAATTCCAAAATCCTTAATGATCTTCCCAAATGCTTTCAGGATAATAATCGTGCTCCTTTGACCTCTTCTAATTCCACTCTCACCTCGTCAGATAAGCCCTTCATCCTCCATGTCGACGCCAATGGTACCGACGTTGGTGGTGTCGTGATGCAGCAACGAGGCGAGAAGAATCCACCTGTCAGCGACTACTGCTACAAGGAACTACGGAACAATTGGCAAGGAGCTACTCTTCCTCATCCTGAAGCTTCAGCACTTCACTCCACACCTGAAAAGTGCTCGGTCCACCATCAACACGGACCACACCACCCTACATCTCCTGCAGCACGCCCACTTCTCATCTCAACGTCTTCTACTATGGGCTTGCTACCTGCAGAAATTCAACCTGGAGACACGCTATACCATGAGTCTGACAACATCTTAGCCCATGATCTCTCCAGAGTTTATGAAGTAGAAGCGACTCCATCCATTACTCCACCACATAACGACGTACTTCTTCCAGAACCGCAGGCTTCGGGGGAGAGTTGTGACAATAATCTCCTTCAAGAGATTGAGCCTGCTCTTCCCTCTACAAATACATCGCAACAAACTATATAAAACTACTAGGGAAGAAATGTCCAACAACGACAACAACATCAGCAAGGTTTGCCAGAGCGCAAAACGTATGCAGCCAGAGACACCTGTTCAGACTCAAACCGCCAAACTACCTGTTGATCGCTACCGGCTCCGCTGATTGGTCGCCGGTCTGGCTGCAACTGCACTCGCCCCCCCCATACTACTTGATGTCTGGGGTCGCCACGACCTCAGACCTCAGAATATTCTGTGCTTCCACAGTTACCACTCCTCCCGGCTAGACGTTAGCGTATACTGAGAGAGGTGGTAGCTTAAAGCCAATATTCCAGCACCTTCCCTTTATTTTTGTATTGCACTTCTTGTTATTTTGTCTTAACGTAACTTTTCATTGTGTCATTTAATTATTCTTATTATTCTGATTGATTGATTTTATTATACAATTTTGTTTGTCCATTTTATTCATGTTTTGATTTATTTAACGTAATTAAAATTTCATTGTTAAAGTTTACTTGTGTTTTGTGTGTCTTCTCCTTACCTTACCACAGACGAAGTTCCAGTTTTTTCTATTTTTTTTTATAACTATGTGACGAGGCCATACCCCTAGCCTTAAACAGCCGAACACCAACGCGTTACCGTCACAATATATATATATATATATATATATATATATATATATATATATATACTATAACGGGAGAAGGGAGAAGGAAGAAGGGGACCCATAGTTTCAGAGAAAAGTACACAATGCATGAAAGGGGATTTTTGTGTCCCCTCCAATGCAGTTTCCATGTTCTTTTGTCCTTCCACTCGTCTTCTTTTTGTGTTATATTTTGCTTCATTATATATTTCACGGTTGCAAGTTATACATTGGTGAATATAATGAATGGTTTAGAGTTGAAGTTCTCCTGGAGCTCGTCTGTTTCCGGATTGGAACCGAGGAAACAACAGACATTTCCCGTCAGAATCATCACACTGAGGCGCTGAAGCAAGAAACTGGCTGCTCTTGGGTATCTGTTGGTGTCAACTAGCATCCCAGCAAACAATTTTAGGTTGCCACAACATATCTGGAAAGTATTTGAAAGGATTGGAAACGTTTGTTTTATCGTATCAGATACGATATTGTGTGTGGACTTAAATAGGTTTCCAAAACTTATAACCAAAACCTACGTATCTAACACTAATTTGAGATGTTGTGGCAACTTTACAATCCTAACCTGAATCATTCATAATCCATTCATATACCAATATGAATCTCTTATGAAAGGTTTGAGCCTATAATCTGAACCCTTTTCACATCTTTGTGTTTAAAGTTAAATTTCTTGAAATTAAATTATTTTTTATATTATATTATTTTTATTATATTTTATATTATATTATTATTTTCAATTTAAATATTAAAACCAATTTAAGGGTAAAAAAAATCTAATAATTTATATTTCTTTTATTATTTACTAACAATTATAATTATTTACTAACGGAGAGAGGGGAGGCTGTACGGCGGAGAGTGGCGGCTGTGGCGGACAGTGGCGGCGGTGGCGGATAGTGGCGGCGGGCGGACAGTGGCTGCGGCGGGCGGACAGTGGTGGAGGCGGGCGGACAGTGGTGGGCGGACAGTGGTGGCGGCGGGCGGACAGTGGTGGCGGTGGCGGACAGTGCTGGCAGTGGCGGACAGTGGCGGCGGTGGCGGACAGTGGTGGCGGCGGGTGGACAGTGGTGGCGGCGGGCGGACAGTGGTGGCGGTGGCGGACAGTGCTGGCGGTGGCGGACAGTGGTGGCGGTGGCGGACAGTGGTGGCGGCGGGTGGACAGTGGTGGCGGCGGGCGGACAGTGGTAGCGGCGGGCGGACAGTGGTGGCGGCGGGCGGACAGTGGTGGCGGTGGCAGACAGTGGTGGCGGTGGCAGACAGTGGTGGCGGTGGCAGTAGTGGTGGCGGTGGTGGATAGTGGCAGCGGGCGGACAGTGGCGGCGGGCGGACAGTGGCGGCAGTGGCGGATAGTGGCGGCGGGCGGACAGTGGCGGCGGGCGGACAGTGGCGGCGGTGGCGGAGGGCGGACAGTGGCGGCGGGCGGACAGTGGCGGCGGTGGGAGACAGTGGTGGCGGTGGCGGACAGTGGTGGCGGTGGCGGATAGTGGCGGCGGGCGGACAGTGGCGGCGGTGGCGGATAGTGTCGGAAAATCCGACACCATTTAATAATCATACAGATAATAGCTGTATTACCAACAAGTAACCTATAGAAAACGTAACTTGTAGTGGAATTACCGTCTAAAGAAAACGGGATATCATCACCACATACTATTATAAATCACCACCTGTTATGGTGGGAATTATTCTTAAATGCATTAGTCTTTGGACTTTACCATCATAAAACATCTCATATAAATTAACTTAATTATCAATATTAAAGTAGAGTAAATGTGACCCTTCTATCACTTTCTGACATTTGGACAATGTAGGCCAGGCGTCAGTGGGGAAGGAGGGCAGCCATTGTTGATACTAGACCAGAGGCACACGGGAGCAAATACGGCTCCTGTTAATTTTACTTGGACGTAGTGTTATGGAAACCAAAGGTGTACCATTTTCAACACGCTGTCTACAAATTCAAGTTAAGTGTCTATCCGAAACCCGTTTATCATTCATTTATGGCCATTAATGTCAGGATATAGGGTGACCCGGTTAGAGCACGTGGAAGCCTCAAACTAAAGGTAATTAAGCAAGGTCTTTAAGGTTCCATGTATAGTGTTTTCTCTGATATAGCTTGTCATATATAGAACCTGGCTTCACAGTTAGCGCCCTTTTGACAGGTCAAGACGTGGAAGACTTTGTGCACCAGTTACTGGGTGATGGAAGCTACCTCAAAGAGGATAATTTGGTGTCTACACCCTAGTTATACCTGGTGGACTAACCTGCTGTACTATAAGATAAGGAACCTCTTCAATGTATGTAGTCTATTACTGTAGTTTGATTGGCTGCATATATAAATTTAATAAACCCCCCTAATGTGTAGAGGATCGATTTGTGAGATTATGACATTATTGCAGAAATACAGTCCACTTATCATTATACAAATTGCTATCGAAGTATATAAATTAACGTAAATATAAATTCATATAAATTAAAAAAATATAAATCTCACAGGTTGGTTCCCACATTATTTGGTCCTTCGAACCGGATGACAGATTATTTGATCCTTTGAACCCACATTTGGTCATCTTAGTACCGGATGAACCAGTTAATCAGTGGATTCATTAAATATCTAGTGCAGTGTGATTTAAACAAAGCCAGTCAAGACGGTGGCGTTGCCTCGAACGAGTTCACGAGCCCCGCTCAGTTCAGATCTGCCTCATCAGCAGTTTCAGGGACACCCACAGATATTTGGTGGCGTGTTATTCCATGAAATGACAGCGCTAATATAGAAGCCAGCCAAATTAGTGACTGTGTCGCGAGATTGTTCACGGATTTCGTGGTGTTACATTTCGCGAGAGATTATCTACGAATTTTGTGGAGTTTATTTCGCGAGGTCACTAATAATATTTAATACTTCTAGATAATATTAGAAGTTTCATAGAGGCTAATTAAGAGGCTATTATCAATAATTGTGTATATTATTTCTCCAAAATAGAGAATTATTTAATATATTGCACCAGTGATCACAGTATAATATTTACTAATTGCCAACCCACAACAGGGTAGGATATTAACACTGACTAGTTGAACTATTATTGCTCATCCTAGTCCCATTATTACCATAGTCAGTTGTACTATATTGATCAACCTAACACCATTAATGAATGGTCCAGACCCTATTTTGGGTGTAATTTTTATCAACTCGAGTTGAGTTGTGTATATAATAATTTACTTATGATCATTACACCTTTGAGTGATTACTTAGTGTCTCTACCATCCTAGGGTGATATAGAAGAGCTAACCTAAAGGTACTTCCAGTGACACTGGTTTATCACTCAAATCATTAGTGTGTATGATTGTATATATATATATAATGTGTATTAATTTTAAGTGCTAACCTCTAGCAGAGGTAGGATTACAGCCTAGTGAGTGCAGAATTGACCCTAGGCTACCATCAGTGCTTGTTCAGTAGTATGAGCAGCCCAAGTACAAGCCCCACAAGGCTTCACCAACTAGCCAGTATGGATAATGCAGGGAGAATGAAAAGAACCCTTGCAGGTCTTAAAGGCCACTTAACAAGACAGATCAAGAAATATGAAGATTTGTCACAACAATCTCAAGTTGATTATGTTGACCTGGAAAGCTATTATCAAGCAGCTGCAGGTAAATTTGAGCAAATCAAATGCCAAATGGCTGTCCTTGTGGGGACAGACTACTACTATCGATTCATCGGTAGCCCTACTAAATATCAGGGCATAACCATGTTAAACTCTGCAGGAGGTAAATTACTCTCAGGCCCAGTATCAAGCCTGAGGAGACCTATGTCTGCAGATAAACAATACCAATAGAAATCTAAATTGTCAGCTGATTATATTTCTCCAGTAGCATTATACTAAGGAGATTACAGCTGACTATAGTAACAGAGGTTGATGTTAGTATCATCATTTAAAGCTGGAGTTGAGTTCATGAGGCCTCAGTGGCAAATCAGTGAACAGTAGCCTAAAACAGCTACAAGTCACTGCGACCAATGTCACTGAACCCACTGCAGTCTCAGAACCATACTTTACTTTAATGATGAGCTATTCAATCTTCTGAATCAATTAACTAAATTAAACCCCAATAAATCTGATGACTGATTTGATACATTTATTATTTAATCAAGATGTATTCCATGGGCCTCAGTGTTTATATATCAGTGACTAGTTACCTGAACAAACTTCAAGTTATATCTAATGTCACTGATTTCACTGCAGTCCCTGAATCATACTTGACTGTAGTACTTGATCACATTCAGTCTTCTGGGTTAAATAATATGTAATTAGGCTTGAATATTAGCCTTTCAAGAGTTGACAGGGAAATGAAATCGCATTAGACTTCTAACCCCTGCAACTCTAGTACGGGACATCCGTCCTGTACGAACAGACGCACAAATGTGTGATTACTAACTACTAACATCAAATTAATCTAATAATTCGAAGGAGGAGTATCGGTGTTCGTCTGTTCTAAATAGGACTTCGACCCGTGAGCAGCCCCCTGGGGAATTATGTCGGAAAATCCGACACCATTTAATAATCATACAGATAATAGCTGTATTACCAACAAGTAACCTATAGAAAACGTAACTTGTAGTGGAATTACCGTCTAAAGAAAACGGGATATCATCACCACATACTATTATAAATCACCACCTATTATGGTGGGAATTATTCTTAAATACATTAGTCTTTGGACTTTACCATCATAAAACATCTCATATAAATTAACTTAATTATCAATATTAAAGTAGAGTAAATGTGACCCTTCTATCACTTTCTGACATTTGGACAATGTAGGCCAGGCGTCAGTGGGGAAGGAGGGCAGCCATTGTTGATACTAGACCAGAGGCACACGGGAGCAAATACGGCTCCTGTTAATTTTACTTGGACGTAGTGTTATGGAAACCAAAGGTGTACCATTTTCAACACGCTGTCTACAAATTCAAGTTAAGTGTCTATCCGAAACCCGTTTATCATTCATTTATGGCCATTAATGTCAGGATATAGGGTGGCCCGGTTAGAGCACGTGGAAGCCTCAAACTAAAGGTAATTAAGCAAGGTCTTTAAGGTTCCATGTATAGTGTTTTCTCTGATATAGCTTGTCATATATAGAACCTGGCTTCACAGTTAGCGCCCTTTTGACAGGTCAAGACGAGGAAGACTTTGTGCACCAGTTACTGGGTGATGGAAGCTACCTCAAAGAGGATAATTTGGTGTCTACACCCTAGTTATACCTGGTGGACTAACCTGCTGTACTATAAGATAAGGAACCTCTTCAATGTATGTAGTCTATTACTGTAGTTTGATTGGCTGCATATATAAATTTAATAAACCCCCCTAATGTGTAGAGGATCGATTTGTGAGATTATGACATTATTGCAGAAATACAGTCCACTTATCATTATACAAATTGCTATCGAAGTATATAAATTAACGTAAATATAAATTCATATAAATTAAATAAATATAAATCTCACAGGTCGGTTCCCACAGATAGTGGCGGCGGGCGGACAGTGGCGGCGGTGGCGGATAGTGGCGGCGGGCGGACAGTGGCGGCGGGCGGACAGTGGCGGCGGGCGGACAGTGGCGGCGGTGGCGGATAGTGGCGGCGGGCGGACAGTGGCGGCGGTGGCGGATAGTGGCGGTGGGCGGACAGTGGCGGCTGGCGGACAGTGGCGGCGGTGGTGGATAGTGGCGGCGGGCAGACAGTGGCAGCGGTGGCGGACAGTGGCGGCGGGCAGGCAATGGCGGCGGGCGGACAGTGGCGGCGGTGGCAGATAGTGGCGGCTGTGGCGGATAGTGGCAGCGGGCGGACCGTGGCGGCTGTGGCGGAGGTGGTGGACAGTGGCGGCGGGCGGACAGTGGCGGCTGTGGCGGCGGTGGTGGACAGTGGCGGCGGGCGGACAGTGGCGGCGGCGGGCGGACAGTGGCGGCGGCGGGCGGACAGTGGTGGCGGCGGGCGGACAGTGGTGGCGGCGGGCGGACAGTGGTGGCGGCGGGCAGACAGTGGTGGCGGTGGCGGACAGTGGTGGCGGTGGCGGACAGTGCTGGCGGTGGCGGACAGTGGCGGCGGTGGCGGACAGTGGTGGCAGCGGGTGGACAGTGGTGGCGGTGGCGGACAGTGGTGGCAGTGGCGGACAGTGGTGGCGGTGGTGGACAGTGGTGGCGGTGGGCGGACAGTGGTGGCGGTGGCGGACAGTGGTGGCGGTGGCGGACAGTGGCGGCGGTGGCGGACAGTGGTGGCGGTGGCGGACAGTGTCGGCGGTGGCGGACAGTGGCGGCGGGCGGACAGTGGCGGCGGTGGCGGATAGTGGCGGCTATGGCGGATAGTGGCGGCGGGCGGACCGTGGCGGCTGTGGCGGCGGTGGTGGACAGTGGCGGCGGGCGGACAGTGGCGGCGGTGGTGGACAGTGGCGGCGGGCGGACAGTGGCGGCGGCGGGCGGACAGTGGCGGCGGCGAGCGGACAGTGGTGGCGGCGGGCGGACAGTGGTGGCGGTGGCGGACAGTGGTGGCGGTGGCGGACAGTGGTGGCGGTGGCGGACAGTGCTGGCGGTGGCGGACAGTGCTGGCGGTGGCGGACAGTGGCGGCGGTGGCGGACAGTGGTGGCGGCGGGTGGACAGTGGTGGCGGCGGGCGGACAGTGGCGGCGGTGGCGGACAGTGGCGGCGGTGGCGGACAGTGGTGGCGGTGGCGGACAGTGCTGGCGGTGGCGGACAGTGCTGGCGGTGGCGGACAGTGGCGGCGGTGGCGGACAGTGGTGGCGGCGGGTGGACAGTGGTGGCGGCGGGCGGACAGTGGCGGCGGTGGCGGACAGTGGTGGCGGCGGGTGGACAGTGGCGGCGGCGGGCGGACAGTGGTGGCGGCGGGCGGATAGTGGTGGCGGTGGGCGGACAGTGGTGGCGGTGGCGGACAGTGGTGGCGGTGGCGGACAGTGGTGGCGGTGGCGGACAGTGGTGGCGGTGGCGGACAGTGGCGGCGGTGGCGGACAGTGGCGGCGGTGGCGGACAGTGGCGGCGGTGGCGGACAGTGGCGGCGGTGGCGGACAGTGGCGGCGGTGGCGGACAGTGGCGGCGGTGGCGGACACTGGGGGCTGTGTCTGGCGGTGGTGGCGGGCGGTGGCGGGCGGCGGCGTCTGTGATGAGTGGTGGCGGCTGTGGTGGGTGGTGGCAGCGGTGGTGGTGGGTGGTGGCGGCTGGCGGTGGTGGGTGGTGGCGGCGGTGGTGGTGGGTGGTGGTGGTGGCGGCGGCTGGTGGTGGTGGGTGGTGGCGGCTGTGGTGGGTGGTGGCGATCAGCGGTGGTGGGGGCTGGTGGCGGCTGGCGGTGGCGGCTTCCGGTGGCGACTGTGGCAACGGGCGGTGACGGCTGATAGCGGGCGGTGGTGGCGGCTGGTGGCAGGTGGTGGTGGCGGTGGTGGCGGCTGGTGGTGGCGGCTGGAGGCGGGCGGTGGCAGCTGGTGGTGGCGTTGATGGCGGCTGGTGGTGGCGGCTGGCGGTGGCGACTGTGGCAACGGGCGGTGGCGGCTGATGGCGGGCGGTGGTGGCGGCTGGTGGTGGTGGCAGCTGGTGGCGGCTGGTGGCGGGCGGTGGTGGCGGCTGGTGGCGGGCGGTGGTGGCGGCTGGTGGTGGTGGCAGCTGGTGGTGGCTGGTGGCGGTGATGGCGGCTGGTGGTGGTGGTGGTGGTGGTGGTGGTGATGGCGGCTGGTGGCGGGCGGTTGCGGGCGGTGGCGGGCGGTGGCGGCTTGTGGCGGCTGGTGGTGGCGGCGGTGGTGGGTGGTGGTGGTGGTGGGTGGTGGTGGCGGCGGTGGTGGGTGGTGGTGGCGGCTGTGGTGGGTGGTGTCGGTGGTGTCGGCGGCGGCTGTGGTGGGTGGTGGTGGTGGCGGCGGCGGCTGTGGTGGGTGGTGGCGGCGGCGGCGGTGATGGGTGGTGGCGGCGGTGGTGGTGGGTGGTGGTGGCGGCGGCGGTGATGGGTGGTGGCGGCGGTGGTGGTGGGTGGTGATGGCGGCGGCGGCTGGTGGTGGTGGGTGGTGGCGGCAGGTGGCGGTGGTGGGTGGCGGTGGCTGGTGGTGGGTGGCGGCTGGTGGTGGGTGGTGGCGGCGGGTGGTGGGTGGCGGTGATGGGTGCCGGTGGCTGGTGGCGGGTGGCGGCTGGTGGTGGGTGGTGGCGGGTGGCGGCTGGTGGTGGGTGGTGGCAGGTGGCGGCTGGTGGTGGGTGGTGGGTGGTGGCGGGTGGCGGCTGGTGGTGGGTGGCGGGTGGCGGCAGGTGGCGGCTGGTGGCGGCCAGCTGGGACACACCCTTCACCACTGAAGGTCTGAGCACAACTAACCATATGTCTCTCTCACCACCAGCCCAGTGTTGCCAGCTCGTGCTCTCAAAATGTTTCCTTCAAAGATTGTATATTATCTTTGAACCACAAGTTTGATTATCAAGGAAATAATGCATATATTATTGTCACATTAATACTGTGCAATATCTTATTACATTCCTGCTAAATAATTATAATTTGAAACAGGACAAAAAATCCAACATACATATAAAAACCAACATTAGAGATCACGAGGCCTAGGCCTAGGCCTATCTGTGACCACACATCCTGCTTTGCTGGCCTGCTACCCTCTCACACCTTACACTCTTAACTCTCTCATAATCACTCTCACTCTCAATCACTCTTACGCACTATTACTCACTCTTACTCTCAATCACTCTTACACACTATTACTCACTCTTACTCTCAATCACTCTTACGCACTATTACTCACTCTTACTCTCAGTCATCCTTACTCTTACTCTGTCACTCTTACTCTCTGTCACTCTTACTCTCTGTCACTCTTACTCTGTCATTCTTACTCACTCTCAGTCACCCTCACCCATTCATACTCACTCTCTCACTCTTACTCTCATACTCTTACTCTCAATTACTCTTACTCTCAATCACTCTTACTCCCAATCACTCCTACTCCCAATCACTCCTACTCTCAATCACTCCTACTCTCATTCTTACTCTTACTCTTACTCCCAATCACTCTTACTCTCAATCACTCTTATTCTCATTCTTACTCTTACTCTCACTCTTACTCTTACTCCCAATCACTCTTACTCCCAATCACTCTTACTCTCAATCACTCTTACTCTCAATCACTCTTACTCTCAATCACTCTTACTCTCATTCTTAATCTTACTCACTCTTACTCTCAATCACTCTTATTCTCATTCTTACTCCTACTCCCAATCACTCTTACTCCCAATCACTCTTACTCTCAATCACTCTTACTCCCAATCACTCTTACTCTCAATCACTCTTACTCTCAATCACTCTTACTCTCAATCACTCTTACTCTCAATCACTCTTACTCTCACTAACTCTCAATCACTCTTACTCTCACTCAAACTCTTAATCACTCTTACACACTATTACTCACTCTTACTCTCAGTTATCCTTACTCACTCTCATACTCACTCTTACTCTGTCACTCTTACTCTCTGTCACTCTTACTCTCTGTCACTTTTACTCTCTGTCACTCTTACTCTCTGTCACTCTTACTCTCTGTCACTCTTACTCTCTGTCACTCTTACTCTCTGTCACTCTTACTCTCTGTCACTCTTACTCTCTATCACTCTTACTCTGTCATTCTTACTCTGTCACTCTTACTCACTCTCAGTCACCCTTACCCATTCATACTCACTCTCTCACTCTTACTCTCATACTCTTACTCTCAATTACTCTTACTCTCAATCACTCTTACTCCCAATCACTCCTACTCCCAATCACTCCTACTCTCAATCACTCCTACTCTCATTCTTACTCTTACTCTTACTCCCAATCACTCTTACTCTCAATCACTCTTATTCTCATTCTTCCTCTTACTCTCACTCTTACTCTTACTCCCAATCACTCTTACTCCCAATCACTCTTACTCTCAATCACTCTTACTCTCAATCACTCTTACTCTCAATCACTCTTACTCTCATTCTTACTCTTACTCACTCTTACTCGCAATCACTCTTATTCTCATTCTTACTCCTACTCTCACTCTTACTCCTACTCCCAATCACTCTTACTCCCAATCACTCTTACTCTCAATCACTCTTACTCCCAATCACTCTTACTCTCAATCACTCTTACTCTCAATCACTCTTACTCTCAATCACTCTTACTCTCAATCACTCTTACTCTCACTAACTCTCAATCACTCTTACTCTCACTCTAACTCTCAATCACTCTTACTCTCATACTCACCCTTACTCTCAATCACTTTTACTCTCACTCACTCTGTCACTCTTACTCACTCTCAGTCACTCTTACTTATACTCTTACTCACACTTACACACTCTCTGGCACTCTCACTCACCTTCAGTCACTCTTACTCACTCTTTCCCACTCTCGCTCACTCTTACTCACTCTAGTTAATAAGAACACGCCAATATAAGACAACAAAACGTTTTCAGATTCTTTCACACCACTTTCCAGCAACTTTTATAATTTATATAAATTATCTTAGGGAATAATACATAAATTATATATTTAAACATGATATTAGTGTTTAGTGGAATGCATAAGGAGTCAAATTGTGTTAAAAAGAGCGATTTTTAAAAAATTTGGAAAACTACTTTTTTCTGATCATATTATAACAAAATGGATTTTGAACGTTTCACTCAGCCAATATATATCATTCACAATTTATTAATGAATTTTACAAAACAAACACCATAAATTTTATATTTAAACATGTAAAAACTATTTGTAATACATTAGGAACAAAAAAGTTGTAGAAAAACAATTTATTATAAAACCTTTGTGTTTGGATTTTTTGATTAAAAGTTTCTCAAAGGCTCTCCTGCACCATTCTCAATGCAAATCATTCCCACGCCTATGGGAAGAGATAGACAAACGTTTTCTAGATGATTTGTGTTTGCTGGGGAGGGACCCAATTCTCTGAGAAAGCTTAAAGTGCTCCTATCTCAGGAGCTAAGCATGTCTGATGCTATGGGTATTAAGCAATATTGACTTTTCAGCTACGTGTTCATGTTGAATTTTGCTGTTTCTGAGTGGTTAGCTGCACCACCTCACTTGATCAGCACCGAGGTGTGCTGATCAAGGTGTATATAGGTGTCAGCGAGGGTGGATACACAAGTGTAGACCCACGCCAGCTGTTTGCCCCTCTTCCAGGGGTATTGTAATGCCATCTGGGCGAAGCATGTGAACGTCCAGGATTTGGGCCATTAGGATCGAGGGTCTACCTCTGCTGGGCACTGAGCTGAGGCAAGGCTTCTCTTGATGTTATATATATTATCCTCGTTGTGTCTTGCAGAAGCCTTTGGAGCTTCTGCAGTGCAGCCCATGCAGTACATATTGCTCTTCTTCCACCCTGCAGCAAATACACTTTTATTCAGCGTGAATTGGGGCACCAAGGCAGAGATATTCTGCTGCACAGAGGGTCACCGGATCTAGATGTGTGCTTGTTGCAGACATAGGTACTGTCAGAGTGCCCTGCATGGGTGGCATGCACTGCTCTGAGGCTGTCCCTCCCTTTATTTGATGTTGCAGCATTGAGCATGCCATCAGCTATTTTATCCTCTACTGGGGCTATCCCAGCTGGACTGTTTATGTTATTTTTTCTTGAATCTAAGTTGGGTTCTGGAACTGCAAGGGCATCCGACTGATTTGAACATTCAATAAAAGTAGGATCATGTATCCTAATGGAACCAAAATTACCCAGTGGTTACGGAAGGATTTCTCTCAAAAGGTCGTTCGATGCACAGGAGGGAAAAAGGAAGGCTAGTAGAGCAAATTGTGAGGTTGTGCGGACACCGAATCTGATGGGCAAGAGTTGCTTGATCCCATTGAGAGTTGTCCTGCAGAAGGTTCAGGACTTTCTCTAACATGAACATCAGAAGGTTGTCATACTCGTATAATTTAGGGCGGCTGTGGGATGAACACCTCAGAAAGTAGGTCAACTGTATGCATCTACAATCTGTGGCCTAAACGTGAACTACTTCATGTCCAAATTTAGATGAATGTTCGATGTCACCGGATGTTGACATCAAACATGACTGAGTTTCAGATTTCTAATTTTAATTCTTTCAAAAAGTCCAACTAGAACCTAAAGTGGTTAGACATAAAAATTTTCACAAATTGGTTTGAAACATGTGACTGGTAAGACAATCTTACTCTTCTCTTCACGGAAATATGATATAGGGAGTTAGTGAGTAGTAGAATACCTTTCCAATCAACGGCAGACTCACTACGAGTCTGCCGTTGATTGGAAAGGTATTCTCAGCTGTTAGGATGTCTATGACCTTTAAAATATTAGTAGTTTTGTTCTATCTAAAAAACACATCCTGAACTTGCTCACAAGATTAAAAGACTTTCACCACTACAGATAATTTGTTATTTGGGCGTTATTACTTTTAGTTATTCCACATTGTATTTGTAATTGGGAACATTGTTCTAAATTAAATAAATACTTATTTTGTTTCTAAAATTGAGACTCTAAAATATTTTAAACTTTGACAGTGAAAACTGTTGCACTGACGTAAATCTAAATTTTGTAAAAATGTAATATGAGGTTTTTATTAGTAAAACCTGATTTTATTTTACATGTTAAGCATAACAATATAGGTAAATTGCTCCAGAACATTACCTAAAACCTGAGTCGATATGACGTTATGACCCCGGAAGTTAGAAGTGAATATTACGTGGTGAAGTTTGATTGTGATGTTGTTGACAGTCCCGCCGCTGGAGGTGAGCATCCTGGGCACCAACCCCCCGATGGCCGAGGGTCAGCCGTACTCCCTGGTGTGTGAGGCGGGCGGCTCCCGGCCCCCCGCCACCCTCTCCTGGTGGATGGACGGCCTCCTGGTGGACACTGATCACGACCAGGTACTGTGTGTCTCTCTCTCTCTCTGGTGCTCCTGGTGACCTTCCCTCATGGACACGTAATGTGTGTGTGTGTGTGTGTGTACTCACCTAATTGTGCTTGCGGGGTTGAGCTCTGGCTCTTTGGTCCCGCCTCTCAACCGTCAATCAACAGGTGTACAGATTCCTGAGCCTATCGGGCTCTGTCATATCTACACTTGAAACTGTGTATGGAGTCAGCCTCCACCACATCACCCCCTAATGCATTCCATTTGTCAACCACTCTGACACTAAAAAAGTTCTTTCTAATAACTCTGTGGCTCATTTGGGCACTCAGTTTCCACCTGTGTCCCCTTGTGCGTGTTCCCCTTGTGTTAAATAGACTGTCTTTATCTACCCTATCAATTCACTTCAGAATCTTGAATGTGGTGATCATGTCCCCCTAACTCTTCTGTCTTCCAGCGAAGTGAGGTTTAATTCCCGTAGTCTCTCCTCGTAGCTCATACCTATCAGCTCGGGTACTAGTCTGGTGGCAAACCTTTGAACCTTTTCCAGTTTAGTCTTATCCTTGACTAGATATGGACTCCATGCTGGGGCTGCATACTCCAGGATTGGCTTGACATATGTGGTATACAAAGTTCTGAATGATTCTTTACACAAGATTCTGAATGCCTTTCGTATGTTGGCCAGCCTGGCATATGCCGCTGATGTTATCTGCTTGATATGTGCTGCAGGAGACAGGTCTGGCGTGATATCAACCCCCAAGTCTGTATCCTTCTCTGACTCCTGAAGAATTTCCTCTCCCAGATGATACCTAGTATCTGGCCTCCTGCTCCCTAAACCTATCTTCATTACATTACATTTGGTTGGGTTAAACTCTAACAACCATTTGTTCGACCATTCCTTCAGCTTGCCTAGGTCTTCTTGAAGCCTCAAATAGTCCTCTTCTGTTTTAATCCTTCTCATAATTTTAGCATCGTCAGCAAACATTGAGAGAAATGAATCGATACCCTCCGGGAGATCATTTACATATATCAGAAACAAGATAGGACCGAGTACAGAGCCCTGTGGGACTCCACTGGTGACTTCACGCCAATCGGAGGTCTCACCCCTCACCGTAACTCTCTGCTTCCTATTGCTTAGATACTCCCTTATCCACTGGAGCACCTTACCAGCTACACCTGCCTGTCTCTCCAGCTTATGTACCAGCCTCTTATGCGGTACTGTGTCAAAGGCTTTCCGACAATCCAAGAAAATACAGTCCGCCCAGCCCTCTCTTTCTTGCTTAATCTTTGTCACCTGATCGTAAAATTCTATTAAGCCAGTGAGGCAAGATTTACCCTCCCTGAACCCATGTTGGCGATTTGTCACGAAGTTCCTTCTCTCCAGATGTGTTACCAGATTTTTTCTCACGATCTTCTCCATCACCTTGCATGGTATACAAGTCAAGGACACTGGTCTGTAGTTCAGTGCCTCTTGCCTGTCGCCTGTGTGTGTGTGTGTGTGTGTGTGTGTGTGTGTGTGTGTGTGTGTGTGTGTGTGTGTGTGTGTGTGTGTGTGTGTGTGTGTGTGTGTGTGTGTGTGTGTGTGTGTGTGTGTGTGTGTGTGTGTATGTGTGTGTGTGTGTGTGTGTGTGTGTGTGTGTGTGTGTGTGTATATGTGTGTGCGCGCTCACCTAGTTGTATTCACCTAGTTGTGCTTGCGAGGGTTGAGCTCTGCTCTTTCGACCCGCCTCTCAACTGTCAATCATCTGTTACTAACTACTTTTTTTCCTCCACGTACACACACATGCCCAGGAAGCAGCCCGTAACAGCTGTCTTACACCCTGGTACCTATTTACTGCTAGGTAACAAGGGCATCAGGGTGAAGATACCGGAGGATCGAACTCCGGTCCCTAGTTCCATGAGTCTAGAGCGCTCTCCGCTCAGCCACCACCCACCCCGTGTGTTTGTGTGTATGTATGTGTACTCACATAGCTGTACTCACCTAGTTGTGCTTGTGGGGGTTGAGCATTGTCTTTTTGGTCCCGCCTCTCAACCGTCAATCAACTGGTGTACAGGTTCCTGAGCCTACTGGGCTCTATCATATCTACATTTGAAACTGTGTATGGAGTCAGCCTCCACCACATCACTGCCTAATACATTCCATTTGTTAACTACTCTGACACTGAAAAAGTTCTTTCTAACGTCCCTGTGGCTCATTTGGGTGCTCAGTTTCCACCTGTGTCCCTTTGTTCGCGTACCACCCGTGTTAAACAGTTATCCTTATCTACCCCTGTCAGTTCCTCTGAGAATTTTGTAGGAAGTGATCATGTCTCCACTTACTCATCTATCTTCTAGAGTCGTGAGGTGCCTTTCACGCAGCCTTTCCCTGTAACTCATGCCTGTTAGTTCCGGGACTAGCCTAATAGCATACCTCTGAACTTTTTCCAGCTTCTTCTTGTGCTTGACAAGGTACGGGCTCCATGCTGGGGCCGCATACTCCAGGATTGGTCTTTCACATGTGGTATGTGGGTTGAACTTTAGTAGCCATTTGTTGGACCATTCATACAGTCTGTCTAGGTCATCTTGTAGTCTCAGACTATCTTCCTCAGTAATACACATTACCTGTTCGTCATATTTATCTTAATAATAATTCTTAATCCTCTTAATCCTACCAGTACCTCTTTATGCTCTCTCTCTCTGCCAGTACCTCTTTATGCTCTCTCTCTCTCTCTGCCAGTACCTCTTTATGCTCTCTCTCTCTGCCAGTACCTCTTTATGCTCTCTCGCTCTCTGCCAGTACCTCTTTATGCTCTCTCTCTCTCTGCCAGTACCTCTCCAGGCTCCTTGACGGCCATCTTGTCCCCGTGCTCCAGGCTCCTTGACGACCATCTTGTCCCCGTGCACCAGGGCTCCTTGACGACCATCTTGTCTCCGTGCTCCAGGCTCCTTGACGACCATCTTCTCCCCGTGCACCAGGGCTCCTTGACGACCATCTTGTCTCCGTGATCCAGGCTCCTTGACGATCATCTTGTCTCCGTGATCCAGGCTCCTTGACGGCCATCTTGTCCCCGTGCTCCAGGCTCCTTGACGACCATCTTTTCCCCGTGCTCCAGGCTCCTTGACGACCATCTTCTCTCCGTGCTCCAAGCTCCTTGACGACCATCTTGTCTCCGTGATCCAGGCTCCATGACGATCATCTTGTCCCCGTGCTCCAGGGCTCCTTGACGACCATCTTGTCCCCGTGCTCCTGGCTCCTTGACGACCATCTTGTCTCCGTGCTCCAGGTTCCTTGACGACCATCTTGTCTCCGTGCTCCAGGCTCCTTGACGACCATCTTGTCCCCGTGCTCCAGGCTCCTTGACGACCATCTTGTCCCCGTGCTCCTGGCTCCTTGACGACCATCTTGTCCCCGTGCTCCAGGGCTCCTTGACGACCATCTTGTCCCCGTGCTCCTGGCTCCTTGACGACCATCTTGTCTCCGTGCTCCAGGCTCCTTGACGACCATCTTGTCTCCGTGCTCCAGGCTCCTTGACGACCATCTTGTCCCCGTGCTCCAGGCTCCTTGACGACCATCTTGTCCCCGTGCACCAGGGCTCCTTGACGGCCATCTTGTCCCCCGTGCTCCAGGCTCCTTGACGACCATCTTGTCTCCGTCCTCCAGGCTCCTTGACGACCATCTTGTCTCCGTGCTCCAGGCTCCTTGACGACCATCTTGTCTCCGTGCTCCAGGCTCCTTGACGACCATCTCTCTCTCTCTCGCTCTCTCTCTCTCTCTCTCTCTCTCTCTCTCTCTCTCTCTCTCTCTCTCTCTCTCTCTCTCTCTCTCTCTCTCTCTCTCTCTCTCTCTCGCTCTCTCGCTCTCTCTCTCTCTCTCTCTCTCTCTCTCTCTCTCTCTCTCTCTCTCTCTCTCTCTCTCTCTCTCTCTCTCTCTCTCTCTCTCTCTCTCTCTCTCTCTCTCTCTGTCTCTCTGTCTCTCTGTCTCTCTCTCTCTCTCTCTCTCTCTCTCTCTCTCTCTCTCTCTCTCTCTCTCTCTCTCTCTCTCTCTCTCTCTCTCTCTCTCTCTCTCTCTCTCTCTCTCTCTCGCTCGCTCGCTCTCTCTCTCTCTCTCTCTCTCTCTCTCTCTCTCTCTCTCTCTCTCTCTCTCTCTCTCTCTCTCTCTCTCTCTCTCTCTCTCTCTCTCTCTCTCTCGCTCTCTCTCTCTCTCTCTCTCTCTCTCTCTCTCTCTCTCTCTCTCTCTCTCTCTCTCTCTCTCTCTCTCTCTCGCTCGCTCGCTCTCTCTCTCTCTCTCTCTCTCTCTCTCTCTCTCTCTCTCTCTCTCTCTCTCTCTCTCTCTCTCTCTCTCGCTCGCTCGCTCTCTCTCTCTCTCTCTCTCTCTCTCTCTCTCTCTCTCTCTCTCTCTCTCTCTCTCTCTCTCTCTCTCTCTCTCTCTCTCACTCTCTCTCTCTCTCTCTCTCTCTCTCTCTCTCTCTCTCTCTCTCTCTCTCTCTCTCTCTCTCTCTCTCTCGCTCGCTCGCTCGCTCTCTCTCGCTCGCTCGCTCTCTCTCTCTCTCTCTCTCTCTCTCTCTCTCTCTCTCTCTCTCTCTCTCTCTCTCTCTCTCTCTCTCTCTCTCTCTCTCTCTCTCTCTCTCTCTCTCTCGCTCGCTCGCTCTCTCTCTCTCTCTCTCTCTCTCTCTCTCTCTCTCTCTCTCTCTCTCTCTCTCTCTCTCTCTCTCTCTCTCTCTCTCTCTCTCTCTCTCTCTCTCGCTCGCTCGCTCTCTCTCTCTCTCTCTCTCTCTCTCACTCTCTCTCTCTCTCTCTCTCTCTCTCTCTCTCTCTCTCTCTCTCTCTCTCTCTCTCTCTCTCTCTCTCTCTCTCTCACTCTCTCTCTCTCTCTCTCTCTCTCTCTCTCTCTCTCTCTCTCTCTCTCTCTCTCTCTCTCTCTCTCTCACTCTCTCTCTCTCTCTCTCTCTCTCTCTCTCTCTCTCTCTCTCCCTCTCTCTCTCTCTCTCTCTCTCTCTCTCTCTCTCTCTCTCTCTCTCTCTCTCTCTCTCTCTCTCTCTCTCTCTCTCTCTCTCTCTCTCAACTGCCATTCCTTGAATTCGTTTTTCTAGATAACAAAACTTCTGCCTCTTTCCGGGTCACTTGTTCTTCAGGGTTCTTCTTTGTTATTCTCATGTTTTAATTATTTATATTATTATTATTATTATTATTCAATAATGACCTTCATAGTACATATAATACTCTGATTGATATTAATGACTCCATTATACTTAATTTCTGACTTATATTAACCTTTGATCTCGGTGTAGCACGCACAGCTCTCGAATTCAATTGTAATAATAAACAGAGTTTGTTGAATTTATTAGAGAACACATCTGCCAAGACAGAGCCTAACATGCCTCCGATTAAATTATTAGGAATTTTCTTCATGTTCAGAAGTAACTGAAGTTGAGGAATTGGTGATATATATATTTAGCACATAACTTTACATATGAATGTCCCCCTTTATAAAAACTTCAGCCATCAAATATATATATATATAATACCGTACAGTTCTCAATTCGCCGTTTTCTTATATTATGGAAAATACCATGTTACCCTAATTTTTAGATTATGTGAATAGGAAAGTGATTAAGGTCGTCAGTTTCCCTCGCCTCAGTTCAATTCTTAAGTCATTTGGCTTCCGCCAAAATGTTACATTTCTGTGTACTGTAATGAATTACCACGAGGTAATGTTCTTCATACCAAAAATCCAAAATCATCCCACATATTTCCTGCCATATGCGCCTCCCCCCCCCTCCTCAATTTATTAATTAAAAAGAGTTTCTGGATATTTTGGGGTGACAATAGCTAAAATAGTTCTATGGCCGTGTACCAAGCTTTTAACTTACTTTTTGTTGCGTTCATGTCTGCGAGAACAATTGTTTTTTTCGGTTCTTGTCACTAGGCTCCTCCTCTTGGAAATAACCTTCATCTGCCTCGTTCAAATTTTATGCCTAATTTTCTCTATGTTCCAAACATTCGTCTTAATCTCTCCTAATGTTATTTTTTGTCTCTTTATATTAGTATCAAATTCTACATATATTAATAATACCAATATATGTGTATATTATTTTCATTCCCCATAAGTCTGTCAGTTTTTTTCCATGTTAGTTTTATTTTGGCAAGATTTATATTGACATGGCATTGTTGCAATCATTTTTTTCTATACAAAACATGCCTATGGAAAATAATAGCTGGTTATATCCAATTTCTGTTTAAGTATTGTATTTAATGTTTGTCGGTCATCTTGAAATCATCATACAGGTGACTACATTAGTGCCTGTTCTTCGAGTGTTAGTTATTAAAATAGATGTTTACATCATCTCCAACATATTTAACATTCGTTCTACTGTCTGGACTAATGTTTTTACTTAGTACGATGTTGAACGGAGGGTACATTAGGAGCACAGTGTTAGAGAGGTGAGCAAGTTTGCTCACAGCTATAACAGAGGATACAGAGGTGTTAGAGAGATAACATAGGATACTGATGTGTTAGAGAGATAACATAGGATGCAGAGGTGTTAGAGAGATAACAGAGTATACAGAGGTGTTAGAGAGATAACATAGAATACAAAGGGGTTAGAGAGATAACATAGGATACAGAGGTGTTAGAGAGATAACAGAAAATAGAGAGGTGTTAGAGAGATAACATAGGATACAGAGGTGTTAGGGAGATAACAGAGGATACAGAGGTGTAAGAGAGATAACATAGGATACAGAGGTGTTAGATAGCAGAGGATACAGATGTGTTAGAGAGATAACATAGAATACAGATGTGTTAGAGAGATAACATAGAATACAGATGTGTTAGAGAGATAACATAGAATACAGATGTGTTAGAGAGATAACATAGGATACAGAGGAGTTAGGGAGATAACAGAGGAGTTAGGGAGATAACAGAGGATACAGAGGTGTTAGATAGCAAAGGATACAGATCTGTTAGAGAGATAACGTAGGATACAGAGGTGTTAGAGAGATAACAGAGGATACAGAGATGTTAGAGAGATAACAAAGGATACAGAGGTGTTAGATAGCAGAGGATACAGAGGTGTTAGAGAGATAACGTAGGATACAGAGGTGCTAGAGAGATAACATAGGATACAGAGGTGTTAGAGAGATAACATAGGATACAGAGGTGTTAGTGAGATAGCAGAGGATAAAGAGGTTTTAGATAACATAGGTTACAGAGGTGTTAGAGAGATAACAAAGGATACAGAGATGTTAGAGAGATAACAGAGGATACAGAGGTGTTAGAGAGATACATAGACACATACATGAAACAGAGGCAAGCCCCGTGGATAGGTAGGCGACCATCATTGCTACAGTGAAGAAGTTAGGACGACAGCGATACATTGAGGCAACACTGACACACGCCAGCACGGGTACAGGAGTCACGGGGGCAGGAAAACAGCACAGGGAAGGCAGTTGAGGTGTTACATACGTAATCCGTGTGGGTGTTGTTGCAGGGGGAGGAGCTGCACCACAACGTCTCTGCTGGAGTGATCCTCACCAACCAGAGCCTGGTGCTTCAGAGTGTGGGGCGTCACTCCTCCGGCCTCTACACATGCACTGCTGCCAACCAGCTCGGCTCAGCTACCTCTGAGGGCATCCAGCTCAGCGTCAAGTGTGAGTTACCTAGTTGTCACCTAGTTGTGTTTGCGGGGGTTGAGCTCTGGCTCTTTGGTCCAGCCTCTCAACCGTCAATTAACAGGTGTACAGGTGGTGTATCATATCTACACTTGAAACTGTGTATGGAGTCAGCCTCCACCACATCACTTCCTAATGCATTCCATTTGTCAACCACTCTGACGCTAAAAAAGTTTTTTTTAATATCTCTGTGGCTCATTTGGGCGCTCAATTTCCAACTGTGTCCCCTTGTGCGTGTGCCCCTTGTGTTAAATAGCCTGTCTTAATCTACCTGTTACGGCCCTATTGGGTCGCAACTGGGTTCTTTCTCTGATGTTAATAGAGTTTGGGTATCCGGCCCCAAGTTAGTAGTGGCTTTCAAGGGGTGTGTTCCGTAACGCAAGTAAATTAAAGGGGAAGGGAGAAAAAAGCAAAAACTTAAATATATAACTATCACCGTCACCATAAATAATATATATTTTATCACACGGGGGAGGTATAAACACTATTATGTACAATATTGTCTTCCTCTGAAGACGCGGAGTGTTCCACGGTGCTCAGCGATGCTTAGCCCTTGGTCCTCTTGTGGCCTCACGATCAATCCTTTGATTCTCTCGAGTCTACCCTGGCCACAGGCTAGCCAAATCACAGCTCCACTGGGGGCACCGTCGTGGAGGCCATCAACCACAAATCCAGCCTGTGGCTGGCAGGTTCCAATCAGTTCCGCTGGTTAGGCCACTCCACGACCGATACTAGGGTAGCAAGCCCTAGGCAGGAGCCTCGTGTGATCCCACAGATCACTCTCCTCACCACAACACCCCAGTGGTTAGTCTTCTCCTCCAGTCAGCCCCAGGTACGACAAATCCTCAACTGCCACGTCACAGGCAGGCTAACACAACAGTGTTCATCCAGGGGGTGACTCACAACTTCTGCAGCTAACACTTGGAGATTCTACGGCTGCCTTGGGTAGACTGATCCAACGTCCGATTCAGCAGTCCCAGGTCGACTCTGTAATCAGACACGTCATTAGGGTTGGGACACTCTAGGGCACCTCACTTACAGGCTTAGACACAAACGCCCACCTATCCACTCCATAGATGGCGTTGCTGTCTAAGCGTCACCTCACCAGAGGTCAGCAGCGGCTGTGTTATGAGCTGACCAGGACGGGAAACCAGCCCTTGTGGCCGGTATAGCTCGTCCTCACTAGATGGCGTCGTCCATTTGGAGGGGGTTTCGGGAGCTGACGCACAGATGGCGCGGTCGTCACTGCTCCGTGCTCGGACGCTGGGCTCGGGTCCGTAACACTACCCTATCAATTCCCTTGAGAATCTTGAATGTGGTGATCAT